>NC_068450.1:35723739-35758739 GCF_023373465.1 Oncorhynchus keta
GTGGAAGAGAACAGGAAGTAGTCAAGTGGATGCATGGTTGTGAATGTGGTCCGATAGAGATGAATAGAGATCACTACTTGCATGGACATTGCCATTGAGGGCTTCCACCATTTTGAAGTAGCCAACTGGGGGGGACTTCCTATGGGTTAAGGAAGGAACTCATTATTCCATCCTGGCCATCAGGTAATCAGGGCAACCTTGGATTTCTACATGTTCAAACAACACACTACAGATGGCAGTATGCAAGAAAATGTACTACTTAAAAATATAGATGGCTTCAATGGTACTGGCCGTGCTATAACCGATGCCATAATGAAGATGAGTCATCTATCTAAGTCTATGATGTGGGCAGGTCCCACTAAATCGGCAAAAGAGTCTTTATTGTCCATCTACATATTTAGTCATCTTTTCACCCTTTTTTTCTCACTAACTGCTAGTTACATTCTTGTCCCATCGCTTCAACTCCCGTATGGACTCGGGAGAGGCAAAGAGCGAGATCCATGTGTCCTCTGAAACACAACCCTGCCAAGCCACACTGTCCGCTCAACCCGGAAGCCAGCTGCATCAATGTGTCGGAGGAAACACTGTAAATCTGCCCACCGAAATCAACATGCATGCGCCAAACCCTCCCCTAACCCAGCCGAAGTTGGGTTAATTGTGCGCTGCCTCACGCATCTCCCGGCTGCGACACAGCCTGGGCTCGAACATTGCAGTTCAGTTCCTTAGACCGCTGCGCCATTCGTCAGGTCCCGTCCACCTTCTAAAGAACCCTTAAACTACTTCAACAAAGAAGTGACGTTGCGGGCATCATCTGCCTCTAGTTCCCGCTGAGAAGCTCTGGTATGTGCCTGTCCACTGCTGATTACATTGTGACACTCAGTAATCACTCATCTTCTGAGGTTGTGTCATCCACACAGAAAATAGACACCACTGACCTTCCTTTACCCTGTTACGTCTTCGAATGAATATCTTCAGAGGGAAAGAGGAAGGCGATTACAGGTAGGGAGGGTACAGGTGCCACAAAGCAAAAGGAGGCCCATTTGAATCTCAGAAATCGGCATCTGAATGTCTCTCCTAGGAAAATAAACACTGCTGCTAATTTGCTCTCCAAACAAGGTGCATGTTTAAAGAGCAAACTGAAGTGAAGAGGAAATCATTGGCCCAAAGCAGAGGAAGGCAAGTCATGTTATGGTACAATCATGTTGGTTTGACAGGAGGTAGCTATAAAAATATGGATAATCACAGAGAAACTTGCATTTCACGTTGTACCAGAAACTGCACCAAATGTCACTGAGTGTGGGTGGAGGAAAGAGACAAACACACTCAAGCCTGAGATTGATTATGCAGGACATCACAAACTAGCAAGAAAACAAAATGAACATGCTTATCAGTCATGGGCAAGAAGGCTGCAGATCCACACCTGTAGGATTGGCTGTCGTCTAACCAACAGATAGGAGCCTGAAAAAAGGTTTTCAGTTGTAACAAATCTTTGTCCAATGTAAGTGTTAACATACAGAGAGAGCTTTAAGGTTTCACTCATACAGAATCAATAAGCTTGAAAAAGAATCTCAAAACAAAAGCATTTATATCCCAATAGGAGATATAGATAGTTAGCCTAGATAAGCTTTTTCATCTTCTTGACTAGAGTATAAAATGTTGGCCAAACATTTCCGTACGGATTTTGTGAGCAGCCAGCTGAACGTTTTCTAAGAGTTAGAACAAAAACCTCAACGTCGCCAACGGTAGATAAGAGTTTCTCAGAGATGCTGAAAAAAACAAACCCGTCTTTCTTTTCCAGTAAACTTTATCCATCAAGGTTTTTAATTTTCTCCACCTTACATTCTGGACCCTGATTCGTCCTCTAGTTTCTAGCTGTTTTTTTTTTAAAGACCATCATAGATAGTCAGTCCCAATCCCCTTCAGAAAGCAGGAGTTAGTTCCCAGATGAGTTTATAATTCTCCCTCTGCGCTGCCATTTGATCCAGCGTGTTGGATGGCATTCTAGGGCAACGGGCTGTAAGCTGCTAAAAATCAAAGACTCTTTCTTCTTAAATGAGAAGCTCAGGGGCTACAGCCTCATCTAGCTTTTCTTCCTCTCCTCCTCCTCTCCGCCCCCTCTCCTCCTCCTCTCCCTGGGTTTGGGGATGAGAGCGCTCTGGCACTCGATTAAAGGGCTCAGGTTGCTGTCCACGTGGAGCGCTCGCATCGCCCGCCTCTCGCCTGTTTAGACGCAGGCATTTTCAGGGAATGGAAATCTCAGATGTGACGGCCCACTCTCCTCTCCACTGGTGGGCGATGATTTAGGAGCGATTTGTGGAGAAGGCACCTCTTCTTATCTCTTACTGTCTTGTCTGTCCTCTTCTCTTTTCCTCTCTCTATTTTTTTCCCAATCTCTCCTTTATTTGTCTCTCCTCCCTCCGTTTCTCTTATTTCCTCCATCCCTACTTGATATCTTGCCCCTCTACCTCAAACCGTGCCTCCGTTCTATCATTTCTCTTTCATCCCTCCTTCTCCCTTTTCATTTTTGGGGGGCAGCCATTCAAGTGCTTGTGTCCTTGAGCTGAAAGCTGCTTGGCAGCGATAGAGACAGGAGACAGCCAGCAGGCCGGAGTTGGACATGGCTATCACTATCATTACCTTCCGACAGCTGACTCTTTCAACAGGCCCCCCCCAAAAAAACAAAAACACAACACGGAAAAGCAGTATATTTGAGAGAGGATCTCCGTGAGCGGCTGCCTGTCTTTTTCTGTCTCTGTCTCTATGAGTTTCTCTATTCACTTCTTTCTCCTACTGTTTCTCTCCCTCTCGCTGTGAAGTTTCGCTCCAAGTTAAGTGATGCAGATTTTCTCAGACAGACATACATGATTATACAGGAATGCCACCTAAGTTCTTGGAGTAACTACCAGTTTTTTACCACAGTACCCCCCCAAATCACAGCAGTAGAGCTGACGGGAGGTCAACCTCTCAAACCTGAATAGGAACGAAAGGGGAAAGTGGAATATCACTTTCAGTGTCACACCTGTCAGCTCCGGGATCAGCTGGGAACCCTTGTAGCGAGAACAGGACAGACTGTGCAAAATATGACACTTAAGCCTGCAGGAGCCAGCATGTTTGTAACATGACCTATTATGGTGTAACACATTGTTAAATGTTATAACGGTTCCGTGTACAATGAACATATTTCTATAGATCTGAACTAACTTTCAGCACCACAGACAGTTCGACTGGATCTATCCTCCGTTCTCAACTACAGTTCCACGGTTTTAAATCAGAAGGTAGGTTTTTCTTTTGTCAATTATATGGATATTTCCATTGAGATGACTCAGTGAGGTGGCTAGGCCTAGAGTATGGCACCCGGGAGCTTTTAGAGTAAACAACCTTGTGAACAGGCATCGTGTTAGGGAGTGTGAAACGCATTGTGTCAGGTCGCTAATTTAGACACGGCACAGTAAACAACAGATATTAATGCCCTAAGGGAGGCGTCATGTCTGTCTCAGTGTCACGTCAAACGCTAACAAAGACAACCCTAATTGGGACATTAGACTTCTCATGTAACGATATCATTCTGTGTCTTTTTTGATGCAGAGTTGAACATATACAAGCAATGCGAAAGGGTGGTAAATCCCAAAGAGGCTTGAGTGTGGATTGTGCTGTTCCAGGTGTCAAAATCAGAGCAGTCTCCAGGTTTTCCTTAGGAATGCTGAAGCTCTACAGTATGCAAGTCCAAAGCTTCTCTCTTGTTGAAGACGTAAGTGATCACTCTCTAACCATTCAGACCAGTTCAGTTCACGAGCGCAGTAACCTAGAGAACCAGGTGAAGGGGCTCTAGCAGACCTGTTGAGCACAAGGCAGAATCCATCAACCAGAATCTGGAGATCGCAGAACCACTGCAATCTGGGACTGCAGCTGCTCCTCCTCTGACAGATTAAGGATGAGGGTGAACAAATCTCAGATGTGTGAAGTTGATGTGTGTGTGTGTGTGGTGGTGATGATGATGAATAATCAGCATATGACACTGAGAGATGTGTTCATATTCTGGGTGTGTCCACAGAGGATTGTAGAGATGGATGGAGGGATGAATGGGAGATCATGAAGTCTGTCTTAAGGGAAAGAGAGTGATGAGTGTGTCAGTGGAATGATCATGGAAAAGTCAAGATAGATTTTCTACTCTTGGCTGTTTTTGAGTGTTGAGACTCTGCAACACAAAGAACTCACAGACTTAAAGAACTGCATGAAGAGAGGCGCAGACACAAACACATTCTCAGGACACCGATGGAAGCAGAAAAGGATTTGCACGGTTATAATTGTTATTTGTACAAAAAGAACAAATGACAAACATTTTTGTTAAATTTAACTACGCAAGTTCAGAACAAATTCTTATTTTCAATGACGGCCTAGGAACAGTGGGTTAACTGCCTCTTTCAGGGGCAGAATGACAGATTTGTACCTTGTCAGCTTGGGGATTCGCAACCTCTCAATTACTAGTCTAACACTCACCACTAGGCTACACTGCCGCCACACAAAGACACAACACCACAAAGAGTGTATAGAGCGAGGTGTGTGTGTGTCTGTGCGTGTGGGTGGGCAGCGTGCACCAGGAAGCTTTCTATATTTGGGAGACTTCACTCATGGTGGCAGTTTGAAACATCACTAGGACTTCGGTTCCTCCCCCATATCCAGTTCCACCCTCAACACAAAGAAACTAACACAACACAAACACATGAATAGGGGACACCTGGACAGTGCTTCACAGGTACTCCATCCTCACCCCCCATTTATATACCCACTGCTCTGTGTGGTCCCCGTGTGTACCTCCGAAGGTTCCCCATCTAGTCCGCTTCTCCTATAGGCTAGTTGTGCATTTTTCACACAGTTCTTTCATCTGCTTATCTTTCTGTATACCCAAGCTTCTGTGAAATGGGAGATCTGTCGATGCCGTTCAAATGCTGTCCTTTACTCTGTCTCTGTGTTCTCCCTCTCTCATCTACGTCCCCCCCCACTACCCCCTTTCCTCCATCCCTCCATCCCTCTCCCTCTCCCTCTCCCTCTCTCTCTGTGCTGAAAAGGGACACATGACATTTCGCTTGATGCCACATTTATGATTATTTCAGCAGGACTTCCTCTGAAGGGGAGGGGTAGTGGGAATCTGTCTGACTCCATCGAGAACTATTACACTGCTCTGTTCACTCCCAAATACAGTCCTGCAGAGACTTGAAGTCATTGATCTTAGCTAGACAGCTATCAACTAGGAAGGGAGAAAGGGATGGTGACAGAGTAAGACAGTCTGATAAAAAAGACAGTAGATATAGAGAACATTTGAAAAAGAGGAGAGGAGCGTGTCATGATACCTGTTAGTGTGCAAAAAAAGTCCCGTGTGCCATCAATACATCTAGTCGATGAATTCTCAGAAACACACAGACACATGGACAGATGCCTTGAGTCTACAACAGAGGCTTCTAATGTCTCTCCTTAGATGACTGGCATCATGGCCTGCTTAACTCAGACTGCAGGGGGCAATGATGGTCCATCACACAATGAGAGAGGGAGGCCTATTGAGTTCATAGTGCTATGTGTTACACATACACTTGCACATCCCTAATGTACATACATTGCCTTCAGAGAGTTTTCACACCCCTTGACTTATTCCACAGTTTATTGTGTTACAGTCTGAATTCAATATGGATTCAATAACATTCTCACACATCTGTTGTGACAAGGTAGAGGTGGTATACAGAAGAGAGCTATTTGGTAAAAGACAAAGTTCATATTATGGCAAGAACAGCTCAATTAAGCAAAGAGAAACGACAGTCCATCATTACTTTAAGACATGAAGGTCAGTCAATCCGGAAAATGTCAATGACTTTGAAAGTTTCTTCAAGTGCAGTCAAAAAACAATCAAGCACTATGATGAAACTAGCTCTCATGAGGACTGCCACAGGACAGGAAGACCCAGAGATACCTCTGCTGCAGAGTATAAAATCATTAGAGTTACCAGCCGCAGAAATTGTAGCTCAAATAAATCGTTCACAGAGGTCAAGTAACAGACATATCTCAACATCAACTGTTCAGAGGAGACTGCGTGAATCAGGTCTTCATGGTCGAATTGCTGCAATGAAACCACTACTAAAGGAAACACGAGCAATGGACATTAGACTGGTGGAAATCTGTCCCTTGGTCTGATGAGTACAAATGTAAGATTTTTGGTTCCAACCGCTGTGTCTTTGTGAGAGACAGAGTAGGTGAGCATTTGAAGCATGGAGGAGGAGGTGTGATGATGTGGGGGTTCTTTGCTGGTAACACTGTCTGTGATTTATTTAGAGCTCAAGGCTCATTTAACCAACATGGCTACCACAGCATTCTGCAGCGATACACCATCCCATCTGGTTTGCGCTTAGTGGGACTATCATTTCTTTTTCAACAGGACAATGACCCAACACACTTCCAGGCTGTGTAAGGGCAATTTGACCAAGAAGGAGAGTGATGGAGTGCTGTATCAGATTACCTGGCCTCCACAATCACCCAACCTCAACCCAATTGAGATGGTTTGGGATGAGTTGAACCGCAGAGTGAAGTAAAAACAGCCAACAAGTGCTCAGCATATGTGGGAACTCATTCAAGAGTGTTGGAAAAGCATTCCACGTGGTTAAGGGAATGCCAAGAGTGTGCAACGCTGTCATCAAGGCAAAGGGTGGCTACTTTGAAGAATCTAAATTGTAGCATATGTTTTGATTTCTTTAACACATGTTTGGTTACTACATAGTTCCATATGTGTTATTTCATAGTTTTGATGTATTCACTATTATTCTACAAGGTAGAAAATAGTACAAATAAAGAAAACCCTTGAATGAGTAGGTGTGTAAAAACTTTTGACTGGTACCGTATATATAAATGTTTAAATATATTTTCCTTTATTATTGTCCTCTAACACTACCACCCTTCCCCTAATTGGAGTAAATTTATGGACAACAACACTTAGGCTTCTACTTCAAGCTTATACATACTATATACATTATACGGACACAGTATATTTTACATTAGTTATCTTTTTGTTCGTTTTTAGTTCCATCCTTCAGCTACCCTCAACCCCTGTCTATCTCTGAACACCATCCAGTTGTCATTTTTATTTTCCATATATTTTTCAACTGTGCTGTGATGTTTCACAAAAGTGGATTGAACTGAAATTGCAATCAACTTTCTATGGCTTGCTTTAAAAATTGCGATATTTTGGAGATGATTTCATGTTCAAATAACCGAAAATGAGAGGTTGTAATCTGAATAATGGGAAAAAGGACATTCTTGAACACGGGGTGAGCATTTCTTAGTAATCTGCTGGAGAACCAGTTCAGATTTAAGTATAGCTTTGTATGACTGAAGCGATTAGTGAGAAGTCTAATGCTTTAATATTTAATATATTCTGCCCTCTGAATCATATTCAGACTCATATTCATTATTGTTGTGACGTATTATTGTTAATGTGATGACATGCTATTTATCAAATAATTAACTATGTTTATAATAACGTGACTGAATTAATCAGGTAACCATTAACTCAGTAACCTGGGGCACCACGGGAAAAGTTTGTTTAATGAGTTACTGTTTTCCGATTTAACTCAAAGAATATCAGAATATCGATTTCATAGCAGTCACTAATTAATTCATTTCCTCATCAGTCTCATTCTTGGGCAGCAGGGTAGCCTAGTGGTTAGAGTGTTGAACTAGTAACCGGAAGGTTGCAAGTTCAAACCACCGACCTGACAAGGTACAAATCTGTCATTCTACCCACTGTTCCTAGGCTGTCATTGAAAATAAGAATCTGTTCTTAACTGACTTGCCTAGTTAAATAAAGGTTAAAAAAAATAAAAAATCTGAACATAATTTGTAAATCTGCACACACCCAGGTCTCACTAAATCATTCCATACCACACAAATTGAGTTGATTATTTATTTACAAACAAGATAAATGATAACATAAGATACACACACACACACAAACGTCTAGGTCAGTGGTTCCCAAACTTTCTATAGTCCTGTACCCCTTCAAACATTCAACCTGTGTCTGTACCCACTCTTCGAAGTGTCTGTACCCAAACGTCAAAGTGAATAGACTGAAAGGGAAACGTGTAGCTCTTATTGTCAAATAAACTGTATATTGATAACCAACTTTTCCAAGACACCAAGACTACTCCATGGCTATTCTAAATTATACAAAGGTCCCATAGAGTAGTCAAATAATGGAACACCCATTACTATCCATGGTAGGGATTTAAATAAAAAACAGGAAATCGATAAAATACGATAGTTGATAAAGAAATAAACTACAAATACACTACACCAGTGGTACCCAAACCTTTTATAGTCCCGTACCCCTTCAAACATTCAACCTCCAGCTGCGTACCCCCTCTAGCACCGGGGTCAGCGTACTCTCAAATGTTGTTTTTTTGCCATCATTGTAAGCCTGCAACACACACACACTATACAATACATTTATTAAACATAAGAATGAGTGTGAGTTTTTGTCACAACCCGGCTCGTGGGAAGTGAATAGGGCTCGTATAGGACCAGAGCACAAATAATAAAATAATAATAATCAATAACTTTGCTCTTTATTTAACCATTTGACATATAAAAACTTATTTGTTCATCAAAAATTGGTTACAGTTTAATGTGAAGGGTTTGCTTGAAAGTATGCACATAACTCTGCAATGTTGGTTTGTATTGGAGAGAGTCTCAGTCTTAAATCCTTTTCCACAAACAGTCTGTGCCTGTATTTAGTTTTCATGCTAGTGAGGGCCGAGAATCCACTCTCACATAGGTACGTGGTTGCAAAGGGCATCAAAGGGCGTCTTAACAGCGTGATTTGCCAAGGCAGGATACTCTGAACCCAGCCCAATCCAGAAATCTGGCAGTGGCTTCTAATTAAATGAAATGTTCATAGAACCAACTTCGATGAAGCTCTCTTGTTCAGATATCGGTAAGTGGACTGGAGGCAGGGCATGAAAGAGATAACGCATCCAGTTGTTAGTGTCATCCGTTTTGTAAAAGTACCTGCGTAACTTCACACTCAACTCACTCAGGTGCTTCGCTATATCACATTTGACATTGTCCGTAAGCTTTGGTTCATTTGCATACAAAAAATTATACAATGATGGAAAGACCTGTGTGTTGTCCAGGTTAATGCAGACAGAGAAGAGCTCCAACTTCTTAATAATAGCCTCAATTTTGTCCCGCACATTGAATATAATTGCGGAGAGTCCCTGTAATTCTAGACTCAGATCATTCAGGTGAGAAAAAACATCACCCAGATAAGCCAGTCGTGTGAGAAACTCGTCATCATGCAAGCGGTCAGACAAGTGCAAATTATGGTCAGTAAAGAAAACTTTCAGCTCGTTCCTCAATTTAAAAAAAACGTGTACATTCTTTGCCCCTTGATATCCAGTGCAGTTCGGTATGTTGTAAAAGTGTTACATGGTCGCTGCCCATATCATTGCATAGTGCAGATAATACACGAGAGTTCAGGGACCTTGCTTTAACAAACTATATTTTTGGCAAGTCAATTAAGGACATTTACCTTGTGCATGACACAAGTAATTTTTCCAACAATTGTTTACAGACAGATTATTTCATTTATAATTCACTGTCTCATTCTAGTGGGTCAGAAGTTTACATACACAAAGATCGTACTTTTTGGAGAAATGTCCTCTGGTCTGATGAAACAGAAATAGAACTGTTTGGCCATAATGTTCATCGTTATGTTTCTAGGAAATAGTGGATGGCTTGCAAGCTGAAGAACACCATCCCAAACGTGATGCACGAGGGTGCTTTGCTGCAGGAGGGACTGCTACACTTCACAAAATAGATGGCATCATGAGAAAGGAAAATTACATGGATATATTGAAGCAACATCTCAAAACATCAGCCAGGAAGTTAAAGAATACTTCCAAAGTTGTGGCAAAATGGTTGAAGGACAACAAAGTCAAGGTATTGGAGTGGCCATCACAAAGCACTGACTTCAATCCTATATTTCAATTTTTTTGGGCAAGCAGTTATTATTTTGGCAAACAATTATTGTGATTCATCCTATACTGTCCCTAACGTCATTATCCCTTAGCAACAGATGTAGGATACATACACACACTCTCCCCACCCTTCCCCCACAAACAACCACAAGCTCACATGTTCAACATTTGTTCTATCCCGAGCCCAACTCAAGAGAAGACATGATGTGCGAATGCATACAGTTGTAGCTGATTGAGAAGGCATGCAAAACTGAGCAAGAATGGGGAGATTTGCTTAACTAATTTCAAGTCCTAACTGATGGAGCTCAGATTCACCCCTTTCCCTGAAACACACACATGCTAGTCCCCTGTTGTGACCATTTCCCCAAGCATCTCTGAGCAGTCATGCAGTCTCTGATTGTCTGAGTGTGACCCCCTCTCCATGGGTTACTGCAGCTAATGTTGCCAGCACTGCCACTACTTAGGTGGGGGTCTCCACCGGAATTCCCACCGGCTAAGTACAAAGTCGTCAAGGTACTCATTAGCAGCGTTTGACAAATTCCTTGTATATTATGCACACACACCCAGGGGCTTTGGCTTTGTTGGATCAACCCTCCAAGGCACGCTCAGACTCTTGAGGGGGTGGTGCAGCGTAGTGGGTCTCTGACCACGTTCATCTTTCTGTCTTGGCTGCATATAGGGTACTTTCACTAGGCCTATAACAGAGATGAGGACTTCTCCTTAGTGTGTGGGTTGCTCAGGTGGGTGTCTAGGGTATAGCGTTGGGGACCATTCTATCATGATAGGACAATAAATAAATAAATAGACTATTTTGTTATTTATTTCTTAAATGTATGTCCCTTATCTGTACAAAATTGAAAACTCTATCTGTCACTACTCCAGCCCGCAGACACACATGGGCTCTGGCATTTGCAACCATTTTCCTTTTTCACTCACTTAACTCACCACACTTTCCAATCACAAAAACACACACCCCATCTTCCATCACAACCACACTCCCCCATACATATTCACTTGTACATACCCACATACTACATTCTATGTCCCCTGTTTGCTGTGTTTTTATCCCTACCAAGTTGATTCCTACCTAATATCTGTCACGCCCTGACCTTAGAGCTTTTTATGTCTCTATTTCAAATCAAATCAAATCAAATTTCATTTGTCACATACACATGGTTAGCAGATGTTAATGCGAGTGTAGCGAAATGCTTGTGCTTCTAGTTCCGACAATGCAGTAATAACCAACAAGTAATCTCACTAACAATTCCAAAACTACTGTCTTATACATAGTGTAAGGGGATAAAGAATATGTACATAAGGATATATGAATGAGTGATGGTACAGAGCAGCATAGGCAAAATACAGTAGATGGTATCGAGTACAGTATATACATATGAGATGAGTATGTAAACAAAGTGGCATAGTTAAAGTGGCTCGTGATACATGTATTACATAAGGATGCAGTCGATGATATAGAGTACAGTATATACGTATGCATATGAGATGAATAATGTAGGGTAAGTAACATTATATAAGGTAGCATTGTTTAAAGTGGCTAGTGATATATTTACATCATTTCCCATCAATTCCCATTATTAAAGTGGCTGGAGTTGAGTCAGTGTCAGTGTCAGTGTGTTGGCAGCAGCCACTCAATGTTAGTGGTGGCTGTTTAACTGTCACGGTGTTCATGTGGTGAAGGAGAGTCGGACCAAACTGCAGCGTGTATATTGCGATCCATGTTTAATCACACAACGTAAACACGAATAAACACAAACACTACAAAACAATAAACGAAACGAAAACCAAAAACAGCCTATACTTGTGTCAACTAACACAGCACAAGGACATCAAGACACTCAGGACAATCACCCACAATACAACCAAAGAATATGGCTGCCTAAATATGGTTCCCAATCAGAGACAACGATAAACACCTGCCTCTGATTGAGAACCACTTCAGACAGCCATAGACTAACCTAGAACACCCCACTAAGCTACAATCCCACTATCTACACACCACATACAAAAACCCATGTCACACCCTGGCCTGACCAAATACATGAAGAAAAACACAAAATACTACGACCAGGGCGTGACATTAACAGTCTGATGGCCTTGAGATAGAAGCTGTTTTTCAGTCTCTTTTGGTCAGGGTGTGACTTTGGTGGGCATTCTATGTTCTCCTTTCTATGTTTTTGTATTTCTTTGTATTGGTCGGGTATGGTTCTCAATCAGGGACAGCTGTCTATCATTGTCTCTGATTGGGAACCATACCTAGGTAGCTTTTTCCCATAGGGTTTTTGTCGGTAATTGTTTTCTGTATGGTTTAGTTTCCTTACAGAACTGTTCGTTTTCCTCTTTGTTCTTTTTGTTCAAGTGTTCTGATTTAATAAAATATTATGAACATGTACCACGCTGCAGGAAGAGGATCGTGACAGAACTACCCACCACCACAAGCGGAACAAGCAGCGTGGTATGGAGGAGCAGAGACTTCAGGACTCCTGGACTTGGGAGGAGATATTGGACGGACAGGGACCCTGCAGACAGGCTGGGGAATATCGCCGCCCGAAGGAAGAACTCGAGGCAGCTAAAGCTGAGAGGCGGCGATATGAGGCAAGGCAGCGTAGCAGGCACGAGAGGCAGCCCCAAAACATTTTTTTGGGGGGTGGCACATGGGGAGATTGGCGGAGTCAGGCGATAGACCTGAGCCAACTCCCCGTTCTTACCGGAAGCAGCGTGGTACTGGTCAGGTACCGTGTTATGCGGTGCGGTGCGCCGTTTCGGCCCAGGGTATCCTGCGCCGTCTCTGCATACTGTGTCTCCGGGGCGCTGGGAGGGTTCAGTTCTCCCTATGCCTGCGCTCTGTCCGTGCCGGGCAAAAGTGGGCATTGAGCCTAAGGGAGAGGTGCGAGTGTTAAACACCAGATCTCCAGTGCTCCCCCACAGCCCAGTTCGACCTGTGCCTGCACTCTGGAAGGGCCGGGCTAAAGTGGGCATTCAGCCTGGAGAAGTGGTGCCAAGGCTGTGCACCAGAGCTCCAGTACTCCCCCACAGCCCGGTTCATCCGGTGCCTCCTCCACGCACCAGGCCTCCTGTAGGTCTCCCCAGCCTGGTGGGCCCTGTGGCAGCCCCATGCACCAGGCTGTCTCTGTGTCTCCTCCAGTGTCACCCTTCAGTCCGGAGCCGGAGCGTCCAGAAGCGCCCTTCGGTCCAGCGCGTCCAGAGCTGCCCATCGGCTCTCTACGACGGTCCCCAGTCCTGGGTCGGCGGCGAGGGTCCCCGCTCTAGGGGCGCCACCTAAGTGGGCCAAGCCAGAGGTGGAGAGGGGTCTACATCCCTCACCAGAGCCGCCACCGCGGAGAAATGCCCACCCTGACCTTCCCCTATAGGTTCAGGTTTTGCGGCCGGAGTCCGCACCTTAGAGCTTTTTATGTCTCTATTTTGGTTTGGTCAGGGTATGGTTCTCAATCATGGACAGCTGTCTGTCGTTGTCTCTGATTGGGAGCCATACTTAGGTAGCTTTTCCCACAGGGTTTTTGTGGGTAGTTATTTTCTGTTTTGTGTTTCTGCACCTGACAAGACTGTTCCGGGTTTTCGTTCATTCTCTTTGTTATTAATGTTATTGAGTGTTCAGTTGAAATAAGAGTATGAACACTTACCACACTGCACTTTGTGCCCTTCTTTGCGAGGCATTGGGAAACCTCACCGGTCTTTGTGGTTGAATCTGCATTTGAAATTCACTGCTCGACTCGATTCACTGCTCGTGGGACCTAAAAGATAATTGTAGGTGTGGGGTTGCACATAGAGTTAGTCCATGCAACTTACTATGCAACTTATTTTACTCCTGAAGTAGGCTTTCCATAACAAAGAAGTTGAATACTTACAGTTTTTCTCAATAGCTTAAACACAAAAACTGGTTCCTGTAGCACAAAAAACCCATACCCTTACATCATTCCCAAAAACACACACACCCATTTCCCATAACCGTAAACACTATTCACCTGTTTCAATATTCAAAACTCTTTCTGCAAAACCTTACATAAAAGTGGCCAAATAAATCATTCATTGCGCTATATATTCATTCAGCAAACACATGCTCTCAATATAATTAACTCAAGTCATCACAACCTAAACTCAAAGAGCACACCTTTCTCCACATGTAAACACTGAGCCTCAAAATTGTTAACACACCAATCAGAATTGCAGGATCAATAAATAGGGCCTAGAGGCATATCCATGTGCTTTGGAACAATGGATCCTGACAATGCCCAAGTTGCAAGACAACAGAGAGGAAGAGGACGAGGACAAGGACGAGGACAAGGACAATAACAACAAAGACAAGTAATCTCTGTTTAAATCCGTGACACCTCAGTTCATCATGTGCTCATACATGGGAGGACTATGAGAGAAGCTGGACAGCTAAGTGCAACCCAACCTAAGCCATTACACGATGCATCCATTGTCCGTACTTTCAGAAGGGAAAACAGGTTATTTGCCTTGTTGTTACCGTGATACATGTAATGTTGTAGTGCATATAGACTGAATCTCCACATTGTTCTCAGTGTAGTTTTTACCACAGTTAATTCATTTTTGCAGAACTGAGAGGCGGCCATCTATTGGAGGTAGGCGGAGTCATCTCACAGCTCAGCAGGAGACTGCCCTGGTGAATACGGTGATTGCCAATAATGGGCCATTTGAGGGAAATTCAAACCCAAATAGTTGAAGACCAGGTAGTCTTCCAAGGAATAGACAGCATCAGCATTTCTACCATTGACCGGATCGTTCAGAAGAACCACATAAGGACAAAGCAGCTGTACCGTGTGCCTTTTGAAAGGAATTCAAACAGAGTTAAGGAACATTGATTCCAATATGTGCAGGTAGTTGCTATACGGTACATCATTTTTACAGTATGTAGAGTATGGCCCATCTCTCCAGCATATCAATACAGTACTGTATAGTAATGTGTTACAGTAACTGCAGTACACACTATTTCATTCCAGTACAGTAGTACACTACAGTACTGTATTTATAGAACAGTAAAATGTGTGTTTTTTTACCTCTGTAGAGAGTCTTTGAGCTTGATGCCATGGCTGACCCACAGGAGTACATCTTCATCGACGAGGCAGGGTTCAACCTAACAAAAAAGGTGCAAAAGGTGGCGCAACATCATTGGCCACCGTGCCACCATACAAGTTCCTGGTCAGAGGGGAGGCAGCGTCACCCTATGTGCAGCCATCAACAATTGTGGCGTCCTCCACCACCATGTCAAAATGGGTCCATACGATATGGCACAACTCCTTCAATTTCTAGATCAGCTGCACAAAAACATTATTCAACAGGAAGGGGAGCCAGGGCAACCAAAGCAAGCCCAATATGTTGTCATTTGGGATCATGTGAGTTTCCATCGGGCTGCTCTGGTTTGCGCCTGGTTCAATGATTACCCCAGGTTCACCATTCTTTTTTTTGCCAGCATATTCCCCATTTCTGAATCGCATTGCGGTTGTGCAGTGATTTTACAAAGTTCCAAACTATTTCTCTGAAAACCTTTTCTAAACATTTTGGTAGCAGTGTTTTGAATGAATCCCTCCAGTGTGTAACAGACAGTCATGTAGTCTGTGTTTTTGACAGCTTGTGTGTGTTGTCTGAGGGCAAAGTTTGAATTGGGACCCAGAAGTTAGATGTTTGTACCGTTGGGTGTGAGTTTTTAAAATGGTGTCTAAGCAATTGACAATAGCTGTATTGTCTTTTAAACATTTCAGCTTTTCATTTGGTTTTTAACTCAAAAATGTTTCTAAAAAACACAATTCCACTTTGCCATCATGGGGTATTGTGTGTAGGCCAGTGACAAACAAATCTCTATTCAATACATTTCAGGCTGTAACACAACAAAATGTGGAAAAGTCAAGGCCCTGTACACACCCACACAAACACACACATACCAGATGAACCCAGACACAGACAGAAACAGAAAAACACAGAAACAATTGCCAACAATATGTATTAAGGCACATTATGTTTTGGATGTTTTGGAAGTTTTCGTGCCCCTAAAACATCCGTATACAGAATCTCAAATGATATGCGATCAAAGCAAAGGGATTCAACTTTAAAGTGGATCAAATCAACACTATATTTTGCTTCCTGAAACAAACAAACAAACTCAGAATAATCTAAATGTCAGGATCTAGATAATAAACAGATGATAAACAGAGGCTGTGTTATAAAGAAGGATATGGATGTATCTAATTGGCTGCTCTATCCATTACATTCTTCCCTTCTGCCCTCAGAAAGTGATAAGGAAAGTCTATTAAAAGGAGGCGCGGCATGGTCGTGGCACGGAGGAAGGCAGCTGACAATTTGCAGTGCCACAAAAGGAGAAATTAAATGTGAAAAAGAAACTAATTGGGTTCCCATCAATTGTGCTGACAGCCTGTGCCTTGCAGCAGGAAATTATTCTGATTTCCGACACACACAAACCCACACAGACTGAGACACACAAACCGACACACAGATCACTTGTAAACACACACACGCACACGCACACGCACACGCACACGCACACGCACACACACACACACACACACACACACACACACACACACACACACACACACACACACACACACACACACACACACACACACACACACACACACACACACACACACACACACACACACAGTGACCAAACTCTGCTAATCAAAGATGGCACCCGTGACCTTCAAGATGACAGACAATACACTTTTCTCAGCCACATCCTGTCACCCACTTTGTCCTCTCCTCTCTCCTATCCCTCCCTCCCCCCACAGCCTTGCTATACTCAGAACCTTTAACATGCTAGACACTCACTGCCTCTCTCTCCGAGACACTCTCCGTCACCCCCTTGTCCTCTCGTAGGTTACCCCCTACACCCTACACCGACATCCTAACGCAACCTTTAATGTCACAACCTTTAGATGTTAGTGTATTTGAAATGAGAAAGCAGGGGAAGTTCATGCCTGTCTATTGACAGTAGCGCTCATTGAGTTCCTTCTGGACAGAGTCTCTCTGATTGAGAAGCTTCTCTGACAAAATGAACAGATAAATTGCTGCATTGACTCTCACAGGGGCTGTATTTCTCAGGGGCTGTATTTCTCAGGTGCTATATTTTCCCAGGGCTGTATTTCTGTACATCAGTAGTGTATGACAACATGTCAGTTCATGCTGCAAGAGCTATGATAGGTTGGAGGACGTCCTCCAGAAGTTGTCATAATTACTGTGTAAGTCTATGGAAGGGGGTGAGAACCACGAGCCTCCTAGGTTTTGTATTGAGATCAATGTACCCAGAGGAGGATGGAAGCTAGTTGTCCTCCGGCTATACCATGGTGCTACCCTACAGAGTGCTGTTAAGGCTACTGCAGACCTTCATTGCAAAGCAGTGTGTTTAAATCCATTTTTTAAACATTTTATTTCACCTTTATTTAACCAGGTAGGCTAGTTGAGAACAAGTTCTCATTTACAAATGCGACCTGGCCAAGATAAAGCATAGCAGTGTGAACAGACAACAACACAGAGTTACACATGGAGTAATCAATAAACAAGTCAATAACACAGTAGAAAAAAAAGAAAAAGAAAAAAAGAGTCTATATACATTGTGTGCAAAAGGCATGAGGAGGTGGGCGAATAATTACAATTTAGCAGATTAACACTGGAGTGATAAATGATCAGATGGTCATGTGCAGGTAGAGATACTGGTGTGCAAAAGAGCAGAAAAGTAAATAAATAAAAACAGTATGGGGATGAGGTAGATAAATTGGGTGGGCTATTTACCGATGGACTATGTACAGCTGCAACGATCGGTTAGCTGCTCAGATAGCAGATGTTTAAAGTTGGTGAGGGAGATGAAAGTCTTCAACGATTTTTGAAATTCGTTCCAGTCACAGGCAGCAGAGAACTGGAAGGAAAGGCGGCCAAATTAGGTGTTGGCTTTAGGGATGATCAGTGAGATATACCTGCTGGAGCGCGTGCTACTGGTAGGTGTTGCCATCTTGTCCAGTGAACTGAGATAAGGTGGAGCTTTACCTAGCATTGACTTGTAGATGACCTGGAGCCAGTGGGTCTGGCGACGAATATGTAGCGAGGGCCAGCCGACTAGAGCATACAGGTCGCAGTGGTGGGTGGTATAAGGTGCTTTAGTGACAAAACGGATGGCACTGTGATAAACTGCATCCAGTTGGTGATGTGAATATATTTGGAATAGTTTTATCTAAAAAGGACAACTTTTTTATTGTTTCACTTTTTGAATTTTTCTGAAATTCACTGAGGATGGCCCTACCCTTTCTCCTCTGGGGAGCATCCACTGCTCCCCACAACACCACCAATCAGGGTTCAACAGCGCCTCTACTTCCTAAGGCGCCTGAAGAAATTCAGCATGCCGCCCCGGGTCCTTTCCAAATACTACCACTGCACCACCGAGAGCGCCCTGACCTGTTGCATCACGGCTTGGTATGGGAATTGCTCTCTCCACAACCGCAAGGCTCTCCAGCGGGTGGTAAAGACGCCCCAGTACATCACTGGGACCGTGCTCCCACCCATACAGGACATCTGCTTGAAACGGTGCCTGATGAAGTCCCTCAGCATCATCATGGACCCCACACATCCCAGCTATGAGCTGTTCACTCCCTTACCGTCGGGAGGGTCTGATACCGACAGGATCAGAGACAGTTTCTATCTTCAAGCTTTCAGACTGGTGAACACTTTCCTGACCAGCTGCACTGACTCTTTGCACCTTAGCACACACCCACAACAACACACACACACACACACACACACACACACACACACACACACACACACACACACACACACACACACACACACACACACACACACACACACACACACACACACACACACACACACACACACACACACACACACACACACACTTGCATGCACACACTGACCAAACTCTGTCTCAGTGACCAAACTCTGCTAATCACAGATGTCACCTGTGACCTTCAAGATGACACACAATCCACTTTTCTCAACCACATCCTGTCACCTCCTCCTCCTATCTCTGCTGTCCTCTCGTCTCTACCTCCTGCAGCCCTGCTATACTCAGAACCTTTAACATGGTAGACACCCACTGCCTCTCTCTACTAGATACTCTCTGTCACCCCCTTGTCCCCTGATACCAACAGGTTCAGAAGCAGTTTCTATCACAAACATCAGACTGCTGAACTCTTGAACTGGACTGACTCTCCACACCGTAGTACACATGCACTCACCCACTCGCTCACTCACTCACTCACTCGCCCGCCCACCCACCCACCCACCCACCCACCCACCCACCCACCCACACACACACACACACACACACACACACACACACACACACACACACACACACACACACACACACACACACACACACACACACACACACACACACACACACACACACACACACATTGTAGCTACACGCACACAACAATTGCTGCTACCCCACCCTTATTTAGTATTGCTAATACAGTACGATTTAGAAACTTTGCACTCTAATCCCCCTTTCTCTAATAAGGGTGTAAATATTGGACTATAAATGGTTCCTTCCTGTATTATACATATGCTAAAATGTTTATTCTATTCTACTGAGCCATTTACTTTATGTTCATGTTCTTATAATTTATTATTTATTATTGTTGTTGCGTTGTCGAGAAGTAACCTGCAAGTAAGCATTTCGTTAGACGGTGTATACCATATACATACAACTAATACAACTAGTTAAACATGCATTCCTGTGTTAGCCCTGCCTTGGACTGAAGAATAGTGACAGAGAAGGAAAGGAGAGAGGTGGAGAGGAAAGGATAAATCAAGAGGCACTGAAGACTGATAATCCTCGACTCACTCAAATGATAATGAACTAAGAGCTATTTTTTCATTGCTTTCATTGTTAATGCCAACCATACGGTGGGACTGTGAGTGACATACTGGGGAATGGCTTTTTAATGAGACCCAAAAGGACGTGGAGGTAATTTGAGGGAAAGTGGAGAGAATATGACCTCCCATCATCATTTCAACTACCCATGTAGTAATCATCAACATGAACTACCATACACAGTCAGCGACACACCAAAACACACAGACTGATAGAGTAGTCAAATGCACCATCAAATCAAATCAAATCCAATTATATTGGTCACATACACATGGTTATATATTTTTTATTTTTTTAATATATTTTTTATTCACATTTTCTTCACATATATTTCGTATATATTAAAAAAATATTTTTTAACCTCCATCTCCAACTCCTGTCTTCTCACCCAATGTGGTATGGATCTGCTATTTTCTAGAACCGGAACCTCCAACAGAAGCTCGCCAGCTAACTAGCTACTAGCTAGTAGTCAGCTAGCCACTGCTAGTGGTCATCAGCTAACCTTTAGCCAGGACAACTCCTGCCAGTCTGCACAGCGCGATTCATCCCAGAGCGTACCGGACTCTTTTTCCCCAGATCTCCGGATTCCTACCGCAAGCTCTGAACCTTTTCACCTGGATCATCGCAGCTAGCTAGCTGCTATCCGAGTGGCTACTCCTGGCTAACGTCTCTGTCCCGAAGGAAGCACCAATTAGCCTGGAGCTAGCCTATGATAGGCCCATCTCCCGGGTAGCTGAAGAGGTCCATCAGCCACTCCTTGGGTTACAATACTTATTTTGCCAATTGGCCTGGACCCCTTTTACTGCCGATACGGAGCCCCCCCCGATCCTTCGCAACTTGTCTATTGACGTAATCTGCCCAAGGTGATTTTCAACAGGGTCCTCTGTCACGATGTCCTCTGAATTCCCATCTCCTAGCCTGCCAGCCGCGGCCCGCTAGCTGTCGAGAGCATATCGGACTGTTAGCTGCTAATTGGCCTGGATCCTTTTACCACAAGGAGTCCTGCCGATCCATCACGACTGGTCTGCCGACGTAACCTCCAGCCCTGCTCAATATGCATTAGCTAACCCTTTTGTTCAACCTCCCACACATGCGGTGACATCACCTGGTTTAAATGGTGTCTCTTGAGACAATACCTCTCTCATCGTCACTCAATGCCTAGGTTTACCTCCACTGTATTCACATCCTACAATACCCTTGTCTGTACATTATGCCTTCAATCTATTCTTCTTTGCCCAGAAACCTGCTCCTTTTACTCTCTGTTCCCGAACGCACTAGACGACCAGTTCTTATAGCCTTTAGCCGTACCCTTATCCTACTCCTCTGTTCCTCTGCTGATGTAGAGGTCAATCGAGGCCCTGCAGAACCTAGCTCCTCTTCCATTCCCAGGCTCTCTCATTTGTTGACTTATGTAACCGTAAAAGCCTTGGTTTCAAGCATGTTAACATTAGAAGCCTCCTCCCTAAGTTTGTTTTATTCACTGTTTTAGTACACTCTGCCAACCCGGATGTCCTAGCCGTGTCTGAATCCTGACTTAGGAAGGCCACCAAAACCCTGATATTTCCATCCCTAACTATAACATTTTCCGACAAGATAGAACTGCTAAAGGGGGTGGAGTTGCATTCTACTGTAGAGCTATCCTGTAGAGTCCTGTCATACTATCCAGGTCTGTGCCCAAACAATTTGAACTTCTACTTTTTTCACCTTTCCAGAAACAAGTCTCTCAGCGTTGCCCTTGCTATAGATCACATTCTGCCCCCAGCTGTACCCTGGACACCATAGAGAGCTTGTACAGTTAGGTGACCTAAACCGGGACATGCTTAACACCCCGGCCGTTCTACAATCTAAGCTAGATGCCCTCAATCTCACACCAATTATCAATGTACCTACCAGGTACAACCCCAAATCCGTAAACATGGGCACCCTCATAGATATCATCCTAACCAACCTGCCCTCCAAATACACCTCTGCTGTCTTCAATCAGGATCTCAGCGATCACTGCCTCATCGCCTGCATCCGTAATGAGTCAGCGGTCAAACGACCATGCCTCATCACTGTCAAGCGCTCCCTAAAACACTTCAGCGAGCAGGCCTTTCTAATCGACCTGGCCTTGGTATCCTGGGAGGATATTGACCTCATTCCGTCAGTAGAGGATGGCTGGTTATTCTTTAAAAGAGCTTTCCTCAACATCTTAAATAAGCATGCCCCATTCAAAAAAATGTAGAACCAGGAACAGATATAGCCCTTGGTTCAGTCCAGACCTGACTGCCCTTGCCCAGCACAAAAACATCCTGTGGCGTACTGCATTAGCATAGAATATGGCCACCGCGATATGCAACTTTTCAGGGAAGTTAGGAAACAATATACACAGGCAGTTAGGAAAGCAAAGGCTAGCTTATTCAAACATAAATTTGCATCCTTGTAGCACAAACTATAAAGTCCATGGAGAATAAGAGCACCACCCAGCTGCCCACTGCACTAAGGCTAGGAAACTCTCACCACCGATAAATCCACGATAATTGAGAATTTAAATAAGCATTTCTCTATGGCTGGCCATGCTTTCCACCTGGCTACCCCTACCCCAGTCAACAGCCCTGCAACCCCCACAGCAACTTTCCCAAGCCTCCCCATTTCTACTTCACCAAAAATCCAGATAGCTGATGTTCTAAAAGAGCTGCAAAATCTGGACCCCTACAAATCAGCTGGGCTAGACAATCTGGACCCTCTCTTTCTAAATTTATCCGCTGCAAATGTTGCAACCCCTATTACTAGCCTGTTCAACCTCTCTTTCGTATCATCTGAGATCCCCAAAGATTGGAAAGCTGCAGCGGTCATCCCCATCTTCAAAGTGGAGACACTCTAGACCCAAACTGTTACAGACCTATATCTATCCTACCCTTCCTTTCTAAGGTCTTTGAAAGCCAATTTAACAAACACCTCAGCCATGCTCAAGGTCCTAAATGATATCATAACCACCATCGATCGATAAGAGACAATACTGTGCAGCTGTATTCATCGACCTGGCCAAGGCTTTCGACTCAATCACCACATTCTTATCGGCAGACTCAACAGCCTTGGTTTCTCAAATGACTGCCTTGCCTGGTTCACCAACTACTTCCCAGATAGAGTTCAGTGTGTCAAATCGGAGGGCCTGTTGTCCGGACCTCTGGCAGTCTCTATGGGGTGCCACAGGGTTCAATTCTCAGGCCGACTGTTTTCTCTGTGTACGTCAATGATGCCGCTCTTGCTGCTGGTGATTCTCTGATCCACCTCTACGCAGATGACACCATTCTGTATACTTCTGGCCCTTCATTGGACACTGTGTTAACTAACCTCCAGACAAGCTTCAATGCCATACAACACTCCTTCCATGGCCTCCAACTGCTCTTAAATGCAAGTAAAACTAAATGAATGCTATTCAAGCGATTTCTGCCCGCACCTGCCCGCCCGTCCAGCATCACTACTCTGGACGGTTCTGACTGAGAATATGTGAACAGCTACAAATACCTAAGTGTCTGGTTAGATTGAAAATTCTCCTTCCAGACTAATATTAAGCATCTCCAATCCAAAATTAAATCTAGAATTGTCTTCCTATTTTGCAACAAAGCATCATTTGCTCATGCTGCCGAACATACCCTCGTAAAACTTGACTTCGGCGACGTCATTTACAAAATAGCCTCCAACACTCTATTCAGCAAATTGGATGCAGTCTATCACAGTGCCATCCGTTTTGTCACCAAAGCCCCATATATTACCCAGCACTGCGACCTGTACGCTCTCGTTGGCTGGCCCTAGCTTCATATTCGTCGCCAAACCCACTGGCTCCAGGTTATCTATAAGTGTTTGCTAGGTAAAGCCCCGCCTTATGTCAGCTCACTGGTCACCATAGCAGCACCCACCCATAGCACGCGCTCCAGCAGGTATATTTCACTGGTCACCCCCAAAGCCAATTCCTACTTTGGCCGCTTTTCCTTCCAGTTCTCTGCTGCTAATAACTGGAACGAATTCCAAAAATCACTAAAGCTGGAGACTCATATCTACCTCTTTAACTTTAAGCACCAGCCATCAGAGCAGCTCATAGATCCCTGCACCTGTACATAGCCCATCTGTAAAAAGCCCATCCAACTACTGTACCTCATCCCCATACTGTTATTTATTTATTTAGCTCCTTTTCACTCCAGTATCTCTACTTGCACATTCATCTTCTGCACATCTATCACTCTATAGCCCATTTATTCCCTTACCTCCCTTATCTTACCTCATTTGACACAATATATATAGAATTTTCTATTGTGTTATTGACTGTATGTTTGTTTATTCCATGTGTAACTCTGTGTTGTTGTTTGTGTCGCACTGCTTTGCTTTATCTTGGCAAGGTCGCAGTTGTAAATGAGAACTTGTTCTCATCTGGCCTACCTGGTTAAACAAAGATGAAATATAAAAAATAAATGAATGAATGCCTGAAGCGAAATGCTTGTGCTTCTAGTTCTGACCATGCAGTAATATCTAACAAGTGATCTAACAAATTCACAACAACTACATTATACACACAAATGTAAGGGATGAATAAGAAATTTGAACATTTTGGCCATGTTCTGTTATAATCTCCACCCGGCACAGCCAGAAGAGGACTGGCCACCCCACATATGCTCTCTCTAATTCTCTCTTTCTTTCTCTCTCTTGGAGGACCTGAGCCCTATGACCGTGCCCCAGGACTACCTGACATGATGACTCTTTGCTGTCCCCAGTCCACCTGACTGTGCTGCTGCTCCAGTTTCAACTGTTCTGCCTTATTATTATTCGACCATGCTGGTAATTTATGAACATTTGAACATCTTGGCCATGTTCTGTTATAATCTCCACCTGGCACAGCCAGAAGAGGACTGGCCACCCCACATAGCCTGGTTCCTCTCTAGGTTTCTTCCTAGGTTTTGGCCTTTCTAGGGAGTTTTTCCTAGCCACCGTGCTTCTACACCTGCATTGCTTGCTGTTTGGGGTTTTAGGCTGGGTTTCTGTACAGCACTTTGAGATATCAGCTGATGTACAAAGGGCTATATAAATACATTTGATTTGACTTGAATTTGATTTGTATAGAGCAGTGTCACAAGTCCGACCGAGGGTGGCTCCCCTTCCCGGTCGGGTGGCTCCCCTTCCCGGTCGGGTGGCGCTCAGCGGTCGTCGTCGCCGGCCTATTAGCTGCTACTGATTGTCTTTCCTCCCCCTACTTGTATGTTTATTGTTAGCACCTGTTAGTGAGTCATTAGTTGGGCTTTATTAGACAGCCGGCCCGCCTGTTTCTTTGTGCGGGATTAATTGTTGTGACCGTCGGTTATGTAGTAGAGGAACATGTTTGTTCCTGGTCATGTATTCTGCTGTACTGTTTTCGTCCCCCGTGTTTGGGAAATTTGGTTTTGAGCACCCAGTGTTGCGTGAGTGCATTAAAGAGCACAGTATTGCACTCTCTGTTTCCTGCGTCTGACTCCACACCCACGACACCCGGAGCGTTATAAGCAGTATATACAGTGGGGCAAAAAAGTATTTAGTCAGCCACCAATTGTGCATGTTCTCCCACTTAAAAAGATGAGAGAGGCCTGAAATTTTCATCATAGGTACACTTCAACTATGACAGACAAAATGAGAAAAAAAATCCAGAAAATCACATTGTAGGATGTTTAATGAATTTATTTGCAAATGATCCGAAAACAAGTATTTGGTCACCTACAAACAAGCAAGATTTCTGGCTCTCACAGACCTGTAACTTCTTTTTTAAGAGGCTCCTCTGTCCTCCACTCGTTACCTATATTAATGGCACCTGTTTCAACTTGTTATCAGTATAAAAGACACCTGTCCACAACCTCAAACAGTCACACTCCAAACTCCACTATGGCCAAGACCAAAGAGCTGTCAAAGGAAACAAAATTGTAGACCTGCACCAGGCTGGGAAGACGGAATCTGCAATAGGTAAGCAGCTTGGTTTGAAGACATCAACTGTGGGAGCAATTATTAGAAAATGGAAGACATACAAGACCACTGATAATCTCCCTCGATCTGGGGCTCCACGCAAGATCTCATCCCGTGGGGTCAAAATGATCACAAGAACGGTGAGCAAAAATCCCAGAACCACACGGGGGAACCTAGTGAATGACCTGCAGAGAGCTGGGACCAAAGTAACAAAGCCTACCATCAGTAACACACTACGCCGCCAGGGACTCAAATCCTGCAGTGCCAGACGTGTCCCCCTGCTTAAGCCAGTACATGTCCAGGACCGTCTAAAGTTTGCTAGAGAGCATTTGGATGATCCCGAAGAAGATTGGGAGAATGTCATATGGTCAGATGAAACCAAAATATAACTTTTTTGGTAAAAACTCAACTCGTCGTGTTTGGAGGACAAAGAATGCTGAGTTGCACCCAAAGAACACCATACCTACTGTGAAGCATGGGGGTGGAAACATCATGCTTTGGGGCTGTTTTTCTGCAAAGGGACCAGGACGACTGATCCGTGTAAAGGAAAGAATAAACGGGGCCATGTATTGTAAGATTTTGAGTGAAAACCTCCTTCCATCAGCAAGGGCATTGAAGATGAAATGTGGCTGGGTCTTTCAGCATGACAATGATCCCAAACACACCGCCCGGGCAACAAAGGAGTGGCTTCGTAAGAAGCATTTCAAGGTCCTGGAGTCTCCAGCCAGTCTCCAGATCTCAACCCCATAGAAAATCTTTTGAGGGAGTTGAAAGTCCGTGTTGCCCAGCAACAGCCCCAAAACATCACTGCTCTAGAGGAGCTCTACATGGAGGAATGGGCCAAAATACCATCAACAGTGTGTGAAAACCTTGTGAAGACTTACAGAAAACGTTTGACCTCTGTCCTTGCCAACAAAGGGTATATAACAAAGTATTGAGATAAACTTTTGTTATTGACCAAATTCTTATTTTCCACCATAATTTGCAAATAAATTCATAAAAAATCCTACAATGTGATTTTCTGGATTTTTTCCCCTCATTTTGTCTGTCATAGTTGAAGTGTACCTATGATGAAAATTACAGGCCTCTCTCATCTTTTTAAGTGGGAGAACTTGCACAATTGGTGGCTGACAAAATACTTTTTTGCCCCACTGTACACATGAGATGAGTGATGTAGGATATGTTAACATTATTAAAGTGTTGTTATTTAAAGTGACTAACGATATCTTTATTAATTCTATTTATTAAAGTGGGTGGAGATTTGAGTCTGTATGTTGACAGCAGCCTCTCTATGTTAGTGATTGGCTGTTTAACAGTCTGATGGCCTTGTGATAGAAACTGTTTTTCAGTCTCTTGGTCCCAGATTTGATGCACCTGTACTGACCTCGCCTTCTGGATGATAGCGTGGTGTTCACGCAGTGGCTCAGGTGGTTGTTGTCCTTGATTATCTTTTTGGCCTTCCTGTGACATCGGGCGCTGTAGATGTCCTGGAGGCAGGTAGTTTGCCCCCGTTGATGCGTTGTGCAGACCGCACTACCCTCTGGAGAGCCTTGCCTTTGAGGGTGGTGCAGTTGCCATACCAGGCGGTGATACAGCCTGACAGGATGCTCTCGATTGTGCATCTGTAAGAGTTTGTGAGTGTTTTAGGTGACAAGTGGCCTGTACAACGGTCTTTGATAACAGACCTGGGTTCAAATAGTATTTGATTTCAAAAAAATATTTGAAAGGATTTTGTTGGGTTTTGTTGAGCTGGCCTTGCACAATGGAACCAATGGAATAGTGACAAACGGGGCAAATCCCGCTGATCTAGCACTCCAGGCAAATTCAATCAAACCATCAAAGTATGTGATACATTTGACTATTTCCAAACTATTTGAACGCAGCAGGTCTGTTAATGGTCTATGTGATTTACCTTCATTGAGAATGTTAGCAGAGTTTTACTCTCACTGAAATATTAAGTGAAGCCTTGGAGTATTAATAACCTCACCTTTGATGCCTCCCCACCTACGCTCATTAGTAGAGTTCTAAGGTGTGTGTGCATGTACAGTATGTGTGATATGTGTGAGTGTGTGGCCCTTGGGTGACGGTTGAGCCAGAGTCAGTGAAATGCATAATTCAAGTACTAACTAACTTTGAACTCTGACCTCTGCCTGTGGCACATCTGGTTAGTGACTGGGCTTTTAATTGGTGACCTTCTCCCTCCCGTTCCTCAGGTGTGGGCCAGTCCTACCTCCTCTAATCTTTCATCCCACACAGACAGACTGACGGACGGGTTACCAATCACCCTCAAACCTGTGTGTGTGTTGAATATCAGTTCGTCTACCACTGTGCGTGCCTCAGTGGCAAACACATAATCGTGTATTTGTGCACATGAACTGATTTTGTTCTCATCGCAACCACGTCAACAAAGGTCGTTCCATCTCGTGATTTAGCAAACAAACGATGTGACCGTGAAAACAACCTTAATAATGAGTATATGGCAGATTATGTTTAATCACATCCCTCCTGATGTTTGTATTAGACTTTTCTAGGTGGGTAATTCTCCATCATCCTCACACAGTCTTTGTTCTATTTTTTTTTTGCCTGGGTGTTTATCGGGTTGCATTGTGGGAGAGTGACAGAGGGACAGAGATAAACATTGTGTTGTTTTGATCCCTGTTTGTGGTGCTAATGTGCTGGTCTCCATGGAGACGGAATTAATGAGCACTCTTGTGAATACTCAGGGATTAAAGTTATTATATTTATTATATTCGGGGAAACAAAAAAAAACAACACATTGTTTGGGTTTAAACACACTTAAAACATTCTCCTCTCTCTCCCCCTGGGTATTTAGTGTGTCAGCTTCTCCCTAGTTAGTTCCTTTGTGTTGTTTTGTTGTTCATGGCAGAAATCCACCACGAAAACAAATGTAAAAAACGGAACATAGTTGCCAGCAGCAGATATGGGTTTCACCGTCTGGATGATGGAGACTTCAATGTCAGTTAAAAAATTCAAAATGTCGGTACGTTTACATTGGTTTGCAGCACGCATTGATCTACGTTGCAAGTGTTGAACTGCACTTGAACTTCACTGCACCAAAATCCGCGTTGCCATTGTCTAGCTTATCATTCATTTGATCACAAAGAAAAGTTATCTTACATTCTAGAAAACATTTTTGATTTTCTGTGCTAATGCATTCATTTATCCTCACATTGTTTAATTTTTTTCAACCTGCAGTATGACTTTCAGTTTTTAATGAGGTCTGAAACGTGGGCCAGTCAGGGCTCATCATAATATGTAGTCTCTGGGTTTGACTATCCATACCTGGGCCTGTGCTCAATGACTCTGTGACAGCCAGGCGTTATACAAACGAAATTGTGGGATCATCTGATTGGGCGATCATCTGACTGCAGACTTATAACGAGGCTGATCAGTTCTCCCAGTCAGAGCTCAGCCTGGGTCTAAATGTAAAACATCAGAATGAGGATCCGCTCTGCAGTAACAAGTGACACACAAGGCTATAAATTAATGAGCTGGTTTGATTTCCTGTGATCCACTTAAATATATTCAGAGGCCCCCCTAGTGCCCACCCCTTGCTTGTGCCCCACCCCAGTCCTCTTCACCTGTGGCCTGCTAATCAGTCCACACCATCTCTCCACTCTAATTGGCTGCCTGCCTCATCATATCAGTAGGTGAACAACACCTCAGGAGTTCACCCAAAGTTACTCTAAATGTACATGTAGGTTTGATCAGTTTGTCTTTTGGATATTCAACTTTCATACTCACTGCAGTTCTGTCTCCACCACTCTCAATGCTTCGATTGCTCTTTTCACGCTAGTCAGTGTTTAAAGCAAGCTCTTCTACCGATCTGAGCTCCTCAAACTGGTGCCCTGAAAGTGTGTTTCTGTGGTACTTGCCGGTGGCCAGGATGTTAATCATTGTCCTATTCTAACAGCAGGAGGAGATGAAGTTAGGTTGATTCTGGGGACACCCAGAGAGAGGGTACAGCGAGTCATCCATCAGCCCCACCATGGGACCTCTCCTGTGGGAATACCACCTACCACCTGGACCCCCCTTCCCCTGCCAAGTCCCTACTGCACTGAAGCGAGAGTTAAAGAAAGAGAGAGGTATAATCATGTATTTTTTTAATCATGCAGTATTTTCTTCTTTATGTGTCCTATATCAACACAATGGCAGCTGAAATTGAAGAACAAAGTATGTTGGCGGCTCACTGAAAATGTAATGTACCTCTTTGAATAAGAACTGCATATTTTGGTTCTCTTCCCATTTCTCAAGACGGTGCTATAATGACTCACCTGTACCTAAAAGTATTTACTATTCTGTAGCCCATTGGCGATAGCTTTTGTGTTCTGTGCTGTGGAGAAATGCAGAGAAAGGTGTACTTTCTGGGGTAAAATATCACTGTAAATCTTCCAAATTGACTGTATTTGCAATTCAAAATATGTATTTATGTCGATAAGTGTTGGTTTATTCCTGTGATGGGGAAACCATAGCACTCAATCACGACGCTGGCGGCAGGCGGCCATCTTAGACTGAGGAAATATCAATACTCCCTGCGACACGGCACAGTGAGAGAAATAATGTTCACCTGATGACTCAGCTCTTATAAAGACCCGTTCCATTCTTATGCCCCATCCCCGCCTTCTACCTCCGCCTTCGCTCTACACAATCATAGGTAGGCCTTTATAAAAGCTATATGATTGAAAACACAGAGGGAAGGAGAGAGAGAAGGAGAGAGAGAGGGGTGGAGTGATACATATGGGAAGTGTGTTTGGTTCTGAAAAAGTGTGTGTCTATGTGTCTAAGACAAAGAAAGAGAGAAAGAGAGAAACATTTACTAAAATGAAATCACCATCTTCGGGCCCGGCTCCAGAAAGAGAGGAGAGAGGAGGTCTCTTGGGCCTGTCATTTGATTTGGTAGAGATGGTGTAGCTCTTAAAACTGATCATACCGGAGCTTCACCCTGTCTTCACATTTCTCTGTGAGCACTATGTTCCCCCCTCCTTTTCTCCTTTCATTCAATGGAAAAGCAGAGCGTGCGAGAGAGACAAGGATGTATGAGATTGTATGAGATGCTCTCATGAAGTTAAAAAAGGAGAACGCATGAAGCAAGAGCAATTTGTTTGTACATATAAATGTACACATGGTTACATTTCTGGCCGAGGGTATTTGTGTGTGTGTGGGTGTGTGTGTCAGTGTGTGTATGCTCCTTTCATTGCTGTGCTCGATCAGGGTATTGGTTTTCAGTGTGCAGCAGCAGCTTGGCTGATTTAAACTGGCCCATTCATTCTTCTCTATGTCTGGGACTGGGCCTGCCTGTGTGTGTGTGTGTGTTTCAAAGTATGTTCTTTCATGTGAGGACCTAGCCGTGTCTTCCTGCCGTGTGTGTGTGTGTTTGGGTGTGTGTGTTTCAACGTATGTTCTTTCATGTTCATGTCTTCCTTTGTGTCTGTCGAGACTGAATATATTATACAACATGTCACCAAAGATCATCTCTTTACCTTTGCACCGACCTCACCCCACCACAAATGAACAGAACATAGCTTCGATGACTTCTGAGAACCCAGCAAGGGAGAATACAGGAGCGAGTGAGAGGGGTTGAAAAAGAAAGAGAAAATGAGAGAAAAAGGGCACAGAGAGAGAGAGAGAGAGAGAGCAAAGAGAGAGAGAGAGTTACTGCTTTTCTGCATTTCTGACTGCTATTCTTTCTTTCTGCAACATGAAATCACTATCAGTTAGCATGTGGAACATTCAGGGCCTAAACTCATCAACCTTTGGACTGAAGCATTTAGCACTGGTTGATGTTGACGTCATCATTCTGCAGGAGACATGGTGTAAGGCTGACATTGTCACTCACTGTCCCACAGGCTACAGAGAGGTAATTGTGTCATCACAGAAACACAGCTCTGTCAATAGAGGCAGAGACTCTGGAGGACTGATCATTTGGTACAAATCCGAACTAAAAAAATCAAATTGATCCCCTCAAAAATGGTAAATATAACATTTGGTTAAAACTGAAAAAAATAACTTGTACTGACAGAAAAATATGTGTTCCTTTGCGCCATATATACCCCCCCTCAGAATCCCCATATTACTCAGAGGAGATCTTCCCCACCCTTGAGGAAGAGACGTTCCATTTCCAGGCCCAGGGAAATGTGCTCATCTGTGGGGACACAAATGCGCACACAGGAACACTATCTGATCTAAACGACCACACAAGGGAACAGCTTTATTACAGGCCATACTGTTTCTAACTGTCTTCATCTCCCCCATAGAAACAACAGTGACAGCACCATCAACAAACATGGAAGGGATCTGTTGCAGCTCTGTAGAAGCCTGGGTCTGTACTTTGTCAATGGTAGGTTACGGGGGGACTCTTTGGGGAGATTCACCTACTGCTCACCTCTTGGCCACAGTACAGTAGACTATGTGATTACAAACATGGACCCTTTCTCTCTCAGCTCATTCACTGTCAAGCCACTAACACTTCTGTCTGATCACAGCCAAATTACGTTGTTCCTCAAAAGAACAGACATGGAAACAACCAAACATTCACAGCCCAGTGAGCTGTACAACATCAGAAATTCATACAGATGGGCCCAAAACAGCACAGAAGAATACCAGAAAGCAACCTGTAACCAAAATATACAAACACTCTTAGATAACTTTCTGGATACCACATTCACTAAAGTAAAGAAGGCATCAATCTAGAAGTAAAACACATTAACTATATATTCAGGCAAACGGCATAAGAAGCACAATTGAAATTGATAAAAAACAAAACAAAACAGACCACAGATGACAACTGGTTTGATGCAGATTGTAAAATTATAAGGAAAAAACTTAGAACACTATCCAACCAAAAGCACAGATACCCAAATAATGTTGAATAACTCCTTCATTACTGTGAGACTTTAAAACTCTATAAACGTACACTCAGAACCAAAAAAAATCACAGTACAACAGCAAGCAGCTGACACTAATTGAGGAGCCCATAAACACAAACAACTTCTGGAAAAATTGGAAAAAAATCAAAAAATCAAAACAAGTGGAATTTACGATACAAAATGGTGACATATGGACAACCCACTTTAAAACACTCTACAACACCATTCAAATTGACACAAATGCAGAACAACTCCAAATTCATGAGAAGTTTAATGGATTAGAAAAAGCTATAAAGGACAATCAAAATCCATTGGACTCCCCAATTACTGACCAGGAGCTCTATAACAAACTTCAGGCCCTCAAATTAAAAAAACATGCAGACCTGATGGCATCCTAAATGAGATGCTCAAGCTCACTAGTGCAACATTTCTATTGGCTATATTAAAACTGTTTAATTTGATCCTGAGTGTAGGTTATTTCCCTGACATCTGGAATCAAGGACTCATAACCCCAATCTTTAATAACGGAGACAAATTTGACCCTAAAAATTACAGAGGCATGTGTGTGAACAGTAACCTGGGGAAGGTTTTCTGTAGTATTATAAATGTAAGAGTTCTAAACTTCCTTAATAAGCACAATGTCTTGAGTAAAAGCCAAATTGGATTTATACCAAAACATCGCACGACTGATCATATTTACACCCTACACACCCTGATAGATAAACATGTCCCCCAAAATAATACCAAAATATACACTTGCTTTATCGACTTCCAAAAAGCATTTGATTCTATTTGGCATACAGGACTGTTCTACATAGTTATGGAAAGTGGTGTAGGGGGTAAAACATATGACATAATTAAATCAATATATACTGGCAATACGCGCAGCATTAAAATTGGCAAGAAAATAACAGAATTCTTTAACCAGGGGCGGGGCCTTCGCCAGGGTTGCAATCTGAGCCCTGCACTCTTCAATATTTACATCAATGAATTGATCACTATTCTAGAAAATCCTCAGCCCCCGGTGTTAGTCTCCACAAGTCAGAGATTAAATGCCTACTCTTCGCAGATGACCTATGCCTGCTGTCACCCACAGCACATGGCCTACAGCAGAGCCTGGACCTGCAAGAGCAGTACTGTCAGACCTGGGCCCTGGCAGTAAACCCCAAAAATACTAAAATATTGATTTTCCAGATAAGATCCAATTCTCAGGGAATTAGACCAAAAAGTTCTCAATTGGTACAAAATAAATAGAGTAATGCACACACTACAATTACTTAGGTTTAAAAATAAGCCCAACTGGACACCTTAATGAGGCAGTGAATGACCTGAGAGAGAAAGCACGCAGGGCATTCTACTCCATTAAAAAACAAATTAAAATTGAAATGCCTATTAAAATTTGGCTTAAACGAATTGAATGTGTCATTGAACCAATTGCACTTTATGGCAGCGAGTTGTGGGGTCCACTTGCAAAACAAGATTTCATCATGTGGGACAAACACCCCATTGAAACCCTGCATGCAGAGTTCTGTAAGATTCTCCTACATGTCCAGAGGAAAAGTACAAACAGTGCATGCAGGGCAGAATTAGGCCAATATTCACTAATAATAAAAACTCAAAAAAGAGCAATTAAGTTTTGGAAACATCTAAAATACAGTGATCCCCTCTCATATCATTACCAAGCCCTGCAATGCAAAGAGCTGAGCAAAGAAAAGAGTCCCCTCATCCAGCTGGTCCTGGGGCTCAGTTCACACACTTGTTCTACTAACTTCACTGAAGCCTCAGAACCAGAACATCCAATCAATCAGAATAAACCAAATTACAACACAGTCAAAACAAAACTACATTGCTTAATGGGAAACAGAAGTACAAAGCAAAATGCAGTGCTATCTGGCCCTAAATTGACAGTACACGTGGCTAACTATTTGACCATGGTTACCGATCAAAACCTTAGAAAAACCTTGACAAAGTACAGGCTCAGTGAGCACATCCTTGTCATTGGAAGGGGAGACACAGGAAAACCTGGCTCCCTGTAGAGGAAAGCCTGTGCAACCACTGTACAGCAGAACCTGAGACGGAGCTGCTGCATTTCCTGACAAAATGTAAAAAATATTACAATTAGAGAGTGTCATTTCCCTAAATTTGAATCCTAATTCAAGGTTTCAAAGACCTCTCTGATGAGAGTAGGCTACCCGTCCTGTTGGGGGAGGACGCAGAAAGCTA
>NC_068450.1:35763739-35776239 GCF_023373465.1 Oncorhynchus keta
TGGGCCTACTTTAGATATGTAACGATTCACCGATCGGCATCGGTCCCCGATTCAAATGATTACGATTTAACTGCATTGGTTGGCGGGCCCCAAACCGATCCCAATGATAATCACTTTTTTTTGCTTATATTACATTCTTTCTACCTTCCTGAAAAATACCTACTCTTTTGTGACAACTGATGCATCCTCTCCTTCAGTGTCAAACTGCATGTAACCGTGTTGACAGTCATTGATCTACAAGTCCTTTTGCATGCCGAACAACCTAGGCAATATCAGTTTTCCCTCACTGTGGCCAGCTTTGCACGCTGACCAATGCAAGGTAGGCGGTCTGTTCCTGATCTTGCACATCTGTGCGGCATCTTCAGCATTCAAATGCTGAAATGGCTTGCACCATATTAGGCTTTGTTAATTGGGTGACAACCTATGTAATTTGCTAGGCTATTGTTACCTATGCGCTGTTGAAAATTGTGTTTTACCGGAATAAAAGTAAGCTACCGAGTGAACGGGCTTACAACATATTTAATTTGGACTGTTCAGGTTCACCATCAGCAATAGTTTTGCTAGCCGAAGTTCTGCAAGATATTCATTGGTTCAGCTCAAATATTTAATCTGCAAAAATGACAAGTTAATTCGCTGGGTGATGGTGATTTCAGAACCAAAGTGGGGGGACAAAAAAGATAGACTACCCACACCCCTAATTTGATAGTGGTAGTTGGGTGGTAGATGCTTAGACTGCGGTCCAAACACTTAAAAGACACACCCTCGTCCATTTACCCTTGCCTTATGCCCTTGGGGGAATCCCCGTCGCCATCTTGGAGGGTGGTCCAAACGATTATAGCCAAGCAAGGGAAGTGTGCAACTTCAGTCCCTCAGTCCTCGTTTTTAGTTGGCTTTGCGAATGTACAGTTATGTTCACTCCGGGTCCTGAAACTCCCCATAATTCAATTTGCGACAATTCTACATCCGCTAAGAAAAGTCAGCTAAAACTTTAAAACAATATCAATGGAGAAGTCAACATACGAATGCAAATAAGTTAGAAATTGTGCTACTAATGCACAAGACGGCACAAACATGTCTCAAAAACGGAAATCTGTTTTTGTTTGGTTTTCTTTTGGAAATTGTAGGAACAAAACATTCCCCTTCTTCAGAAGTTTCAGCTTGGCAGGCTAACGTTAGTTAGCTAATTCATTTGCCAGCTATCATACAGTAGGCATATATTAATAATGATATATTTAATAAAAGTAGATATGCACTCATAATTGACTGTAGGCCATATAAAGCACCCACAAGCTGAAAACACAATCGTCGCGGGATGAACGGGTGACGAATTTCTGACCAAGGGTGGTCAATTTAAAAATCATCCCTTCTTCCTTCGCCCCCTTCCCTGCAAGTGTATACTCGTCAGACTTCATTAGAAGTGTCCACTGAATTTGAGGGCTGAAGGGATAGGGTGGGTCTTTTAAGTGTTTGGACCGCAGCCCTTGTCTCCCTTATGGCTCTGATCAGGTGACTACAGGGCATACAGCATAGACATATGCACATCATTTACACACGCACGCACACGCACGCACGCACGCACACGCACCCACACGCACGCACACAGATCCAGCTTCTCAGAGAGGCCCAGCTCATGAACTCCATCAACAGCAGGTTTTCATTTCAAAGGGAAAATGAATGTGTTTATGCAACAAATGCTAGTGCATCGAATCGTACCGTATCACATTGAACCGAATCGCATTCGATTCGTTCGCGAATCAAACCGAATCACATCAAATTTTTTCAAACTAACACTTAATGTTCCTGTATCCTATCGAAGACCATGTATCGAATTGTCTTGAAAGGGAAAGATGCACATCCCTAATGTACATATAGTGCATTCGGATAATATTCAGTCTCTGTGACTTTTTCCACATTTTGTTATGTTACAGCCGTATTCTAAATTTGATTAAAGACATGTTTTCCTCATCAATCTACACACAGTACACCATGATGACAAAGCAAAAACAGGTTTTTAGCAATGTTTGCAAATGTATTAAAAATCTAAAACTGAAATACCTTATTTATGTAAGTATTTACAAAGTAAGACACTTTGCTATGAGACTCGAAATTGAGCTCAGGTGCATCCTGTTTCCATTGATCATCCTTGAGATGTTTCTATTACTTGATTTGATTCCACCTGTGGTCCTTGGCCTGCTCCAGAGTGCTCAGGACCTCAGACTGGTGTAAAGGTTTGCTAAAATGGCGCCAGAGCAGAAGGCAGACGTTTTACGTGCCCCCAACCGATTGTGTTTTTTTGTTTGTAACTTAAAAAAAAAAACGAATTATATTTTTATACTTAATGTTGCTGCTACTGTCTCTTATGACCGAAAATAACTTTTAGACATCAGGACTGCGATTGCTCACCACGGACTAGCAGAATCCTTTTTCTTCTTCCACGACTCTGACGAGCCCGAGGCGGAGGATATTTGGCTCCCTCGGGAACAGGCCCCGATCCCAGGGATCTGCATGAAGAGGAGGCGGCGAAAGATCGGGCGGGCTGTCTTCTGAGGAGTAGGAGGCGATTAAATAAACCCCCACTCCCCTCATTTCTGCTTGCAAACATGCAATCTTTGGACAATAAAATGGACGAGTTATTGGGAAGATTAAACTACCAACAGGACATTAAAAACTGTAACATCATATATCATATATTCAGGGAGTCAAAACTGAACAACGACAATATCAACATACAGCTGGTTATACGATGTACCGGCAGGATAGAACAGCGGCGTCTGGTAAGACAAGGGACGGCGGTCTATGTATTTTTGTAAACAACAGCTGGTGCACGATATCTAAGGAAGTCTTGAGACATTGCTCGCCTGAGGTAGAGTTTCTACTTTTAAACTCGGACAAAACAGAGATGCTTGTTCTAGGCCCCAAGAAACAAAGAGATCTTCTGTTGAATCTGACAATTAATCTTAATGTTTGTACAGTCGTCTCAAATAAAACTGTGAAGGACCTTTACTGAAGTCTTTAATGAAGACTCATCTCTTCAGTGGGTCATATGATTGAGTGTAGTCTGGCCCAGGAGTGCGAAGGTGAACGGAAAGGCTCTGGAGCAACGAAACCGCCCTTGCTGCCTCTGCCTGGCCAGTTACCCTCTTTCCACTGGGATTCTCTGCCTCTAACCCTATTACAGGGGCTGAGTCACTGGCTTACTGGTGCTCTTTCATGCCGTCCCTAGGAGGGGTGCGTCACTTGAGTGTGTTGAGTCACTGATGTGATCATCCTGTCTGGGTTGGCGCCCCTCCTTGGTTTGTGCCGTGGCGGAGATCTTTGTGGGCTATACTCGGCCTTGTCTCAGGATGGTAAATTGGTGGTTGAAGATATCCCTCTAGTGGTGTGGAGGCTGTGGGTGGGGTTATATCCTTCCTGTTTGGCCCTGTCCGGGGGTATCATTCGATGGGGCCACAATGTCTCCTGACCCCTCCTGTCTCAGCCTCCAGTATTTATGCTGCAGAAGTTTATGTGTAGGGGGGCTAGGGTCAGTTTGTTATATCTGGAGTACTTCTCCTGTCTTATCTGGTGTCCTGTGTGAATTTAAGTATGCTCTCTCTAATCCTCTATTTCTCTCTTTCTTTCTCTCTCTCGGAGGACCTGAGCCCTAGGACCATGCCTAAGGACTAAATGGCATGAGGACTCCTTGCTGTCCCCAGTCCACTTGGCCGTGCTGCTGCTCCAGTTTCAACTGTTCTGCCTGCAGCTATGGAATCCTGACCTGTTCCCCGGACGTGCCATCTGTCCCAGACATGCTGTTTTCAACTCTCTAGAGACAGCAGGAGCGGTAGAGATACTCTTAATGATCGGCTATGAAAAGCCAACTGACATTTACTCCTGAGGTGCTGACTTGCTGCACCCTCGACAACTACTGTGATTATTATTATTTGACCATGCTGGTCATTTATGAACATTTGAACATCTTGGCCATGTTCAGTTATAATCTCCACCTGGCACAGCCAGAAGAGGACTGGCCACCCCTCATAGCCTGGTTCCTCTCTCGGTTTCTTCCTAGGTTTTGGCCTTTCTAGGGAGTTTTTCCTTGTCACCGTGCTTCTACACCTGCATTGCTTGCCGTTTAGAGTTTTAGGCTGGGTTTCTGTACAGCACTTTGAGATATCAGCTGAAGTAAGAAGGGTTATATAAATATATTTGATTTGATTTATTTCTTAACTAAAGTAAACTAAATACAATTAGCAATGGTGTGTGTAGTCAGTAATCAGTAGTGTAAGTGAGTGGTTACGTGCATAAATGTGATAATGGGGGGTGTTGAAAGGTGCCAACACAAACAAACAAAAACAGCCACAACCAAAATATATCAGTGTCTGCATGCAGAGAACCCCCTCAATGGATAAGGGGAAGAGGTGCATTTATCCTGCGACACACCCGAGCCCAGGTGTGTCACATTTGGCGCTGACGACCCTCCCGGCTCCGCCCACCGACATCCTATTAAGGAAAACAAGAGCAAAGAGAAAGAATTCGTCAGACAGAGTGGGAGGGCCGTCACACACCACACACAAAGGTAGGGGTCAGCATGACGAAAATGTCCACCCCATTTAGAACAAACCCTTCCTACACCAGTGACAGACACCCCTCTCTGGGCACTTTGTACACTCAGTAGGAACATGAGCTCCACATCTGGGTCCTTATGCTTAGAATTGGGGTCTTCATCAGAGATGTAGTCAGGAATAGGGAATAGGTCAGGGAAATCCTTCAGTTTCCAAATCAGAATTAAAACCCAATTAATTATCCAACCAAAATCCGAAATGACATTGCTCAGTGATTCACATTGGTTATATCACTCAACCCTCAACTTAACACACATCAACACTGGCAGAATGTACATTTATATTAACATACAATATAATTATCCTATAATTCTAGTATTAACTTTCTCATTACAATTATAATTACAGATCAGTATCTCAATGCATTCTTAGCCTAAATGACTATAAATTTAGCAGTGTATACCTCCACAATCAACCTGATACCCCAAACTAAATCAATTACAGGCACAGTTGACCAACCCCCTCCCTTCCCGGCACTCAATCTTCAGGCTCAACTCATTATGTCTTGTCCATTTGCCAACCAGTATACCAGCAATATGAGAGAAGTTTTGGAATGGATCTCTCTCCATGCTCACTCCACGTGGACTTCTGTTGCACTCCTGAGAGAGAAAGCATTTGATAACTTCAACTGGATGCTGTACACCGGTTGCTGGCTAAAACTCAGGTCTCTCGATGGAGGTGGTGCAGGACAGGTCCGCAGTGAACGCCATTTCTTCAGCCGGTTAGAGGGGGTTTTGAGGTCCACACCGTTTGGTCAAAATATCCCTTTCATGCATCTAGATACCATCCAACATGGCTTGTAATTGAAACGTTTTATTCGTATTTACAGATGGCATACAAGTTTGATATTAAGACACATAAAAGTTCACATAAGGTAAGGGAAGGTATTTCTAGCAAAAAAATGCATTTTGCAAAAAGAAAATGTTTGACGCTCAAACGGCTCTCCTGTGAAGTCACTTAGTTTCCGGATTCAAATGGCCAGGATTTATTTAATTTGTTAACTCCTCTTTACAACCGAATCCCTTTATAGTACCTTTTAAACTGCCAAATGTTCACTAACCCCTCTCCCAAGACCATAGCCTCAGGAAACATTTCAAAGAAAGAGAAAATGACTACCCCCCCATTCTCCTGGAAGAGAAACAAAACATTTCCTTAGCATAAGGAACCAGTGATATTTGATCCCAGGCATCTATTTAAAAGTTGTTTGAGAAGGTGGTCTCCTATGTCTCCCTTAACAAAAAGACTCTAATCTCTATGAACCCCTATTGATCTAACCGAGGCCATACATCGCTACTGTATGTACCATTCTCCAGTCCTGCTGCTTTCTAGAGGGTTTGTTTGCTGTTTGCTGCTATTTTGAAAAATATGATAAGGCTTGCATCACAGAATCCCCACCCCCACCCCAAATGCAGTGGGTGCAGTCGGCTCCATTACCACTCTACTCATGATTTAACCTTTACCTTGTATTACTAAAATACCACATCGTTAGAGTGCTATGAAAAAACACACTAATAACATATTACCATTCACATACTGTCAACGCTCATTAAATGTACATAAACCCTCCTTATCAATGTCTTCCTCATTGTAAGGTTTAGAAAATAAAAGAAACCATGCTTATTATCTCCTTACTAAAAGGCAATGTTTACGTTGTTAGGGTAGACATGTTTACATGTAGTCTACCCTAACAACATGACTCTATATTTCTTTTATACCAACCTCTGCTTCACACTCATTAAACGTATGTTATTTTAAGATGAACCTCTAATGCGGCGAAATGTAGAAAATACATCAGCCAATTGTTAATCAATCCAAACAATTCAAATTTGAAATCTTACTTTCCAATTGACTTACTCTCCTTGGTTACCTTCCCTTAAACTCAGAAATCGTTCTACAATCTCAACCATACTCTACCTCTGTCTTTCCGCTAACGTTACTTTACCAGGTGAACAACTTTTCTTTAATTATAGTAAAAACAACATACCCGCTTGTTCACAGGAAGGTCACTTTAATATGGAATCTCTTGTTTTGCTGGTTGTACTTTCCCATATGGTGCCTTGTGACCCTGCTCTACCACACAGTATACTAATGTGGCGATGTTTGGTATATGAGTTTCTTCATCAATTCATGGCAATAACAAATCCACTACATATAGTATTAACACAGAACCCCTAAATCTACACCCTTTGGCAATTGTTTGAATGCGGCATGACACAAAGGTTGACTATTTTTAAACAAAATGTGTCCTCTTGCCCATATATACTGCCAATTTTAATATGTTACCTATTATCCACTGTCCTTGATTCTCACAAGGATTATTCAACCCCAAAATCCACTAAGGAACAGGGTTGATCCAAGCTCTCTGATTCATAATGCATAATACTTTTCTTCCCACAAGGCAGTCAAGAAGCCCCCAAGCTAACTGGCTAAAGTTGGCTAGCTAATTAGCTAGCGATACTTCCAGACACAAACAAGATAATACATCTGTGTTGGCAAGATAATACATCGGTGTTGGCAATAATTGAAATGACTTTTTTCCCCCTAACGTTTACGGCCATATTTAACCAGGCGTGGAACATTCGTAAATTCATCAGTTATTCTGCGCTCTGGTACATCCAGACCAGTACTCTGAAATCCGAGCAATAGTCAGAGCAAATCCACAGAGTACCCCATTTAACAATGACAACATCATGTAGCTAAGCTAAGAATGACGTGAATAATCAAGTCAATGAACGTTGGGTAGTTGGATAGCATGTAGTTAATGTATTATCAAGTTCGATGCAATGATATGCAGTTCACAATGTGAACGCAACCAACAAATGTGTTATCTGTTAGTTAAACCAAATATTTTGTCAGACCAATAAGAATACTACATACTCAAATTACATCACAAATAGTACGATTACGCTGATAGAATGCTAACATTAATACGCTGGTGTATTGAGTTAATGATGATTATTTTATGTCATTGTGCCAAGTCACAATTACATCCCTGAATTCTCTAAGATTGGAATTTTCCTGTCAGCAGGGCTGAATTTGATCCATGATTAGATTTTTTTTCTGATATTTGAGCCGAACTGGTAGAACGTTCAAGCGCTTCGATTAGTGTCTTTATGGCTTTGCTATAGTCTACCTCTTCTATGAATTTATTCCCACTCCTCTCTCCTCAGGGTTTTAATATATGCCAATCTTTTTCTGAGACTATCTCCCAGATCCTGTAGACAGTCATTTAACGCTTTCACCTTCGATCTAACAAATGATCCATAAAGACACCACTCTTGAACCTACGTACATCTACGTATGGGTTGTTTAAGTTGCATCTCATTATATTCCCTGTATTACTTTATCAAATCTATAGTAATCGAATATACACACATTGTCACGTCCTGACCTTAGTTCCTTGTTTATCTCTCTGTTTTAGTTTGGTCAGGGCGTGGGTTGGGGGGGTGGGCATTCTATGTTTTGTATTTCTATGTTTTGTATTTCTGTGTTTGGCCTGGTATGGTTCCCAATCAGAGGCAATTGTCGATCGTTGTCCCTGATTGAGAACCATACTTAGGCAGCCTGTTTTCCCACTATGGGTCGTGGGCCGTTGTTTTCTGTGTCTGTGTTTTCCATACAGAACTGTTTCGGTTTTTCCTTTATTTCTCTTGTTCTTTTGTATTCTGTGTTCAGTTGATTAAATATATTATGGACACTTACCACGCTGCTCATTGGTCCGATATTTCATACTACTCGTTACACACATGGTTATTTCTCATACATTCTTTTACTTCATATCTTTACAGAATTAATATATATATATATAACGTAGGAAATTTTATGTACTCACATCAACGCCATGTGCGTTTCCTACAACTCTTGATGCATACACTCCCAGCGGAAGCCAAAAACATTAGTTTCCCAGATGCTGCCCTATGGGAATAATACTCCACACGTATCCTCAACAATTCCTTAGACTTCCAGAAATTATAGACTTGCCGCAATTGTTGTAAAATAACATTATGCTCTCAATACCGCCCTGTGATATTCTATGATGGATTTTCTATCTCAATACCGCCCCGTGATATTCTATGATGGATTTTCTATCCAAATTTAAAATCATATTATTTCACACATTTCTATATCTATCCAAACTTCAGATTAACCCTTATTTCCACACTCACACAACTCTCATTCACATTCACACAGTACTGTTCCCAAAACATACTTAATCAATTAGTTTTTTTATCTACAATATTTTTTTAAACCTGCAGGAATATTTTCTAATTTCTATTTTGGGATTAGATCCTGAGATAACACAACTCATACATTTACATTTTACAATACTAACCCATGGTACAGGATCTCATATCCTTAAAACAGCAATAACTTCACAGGTACTCCTTACCATTTTATGCTATTCATTATAATGCATTCTCAAATTTTTCTATAGTGCTTTTGAGTCCACATAGGTCTCTAACCCACACAGGGTTTTTCACCCACACCGGGTTCTTGCTTTAAAGTCTTAGACTAGTTCACACAGATTCTGGATTCATCCAGTTCAAACAGATTCTGGATGCTAACCCTAATTGATTTTAATCCAGTTCACACAGATTCTGGATGTTAAGTTCCCTCGGAACCCGATTTTCTCTAAAAAAATAAAATAAAATAAAAGTTTCAAGGAAATGTCAGTCTCACCCTATTTATCTGTCTCTGTTTAGAACGCCGTAACTACCTGCCTGACACCCTCCTTCAGATGTTAGGCGGGCCCCGTGCACGGTTAAACCCAGCTCCTCAGGAGCAGTCAGCAGATGGAGATTGGTGTCCCATCTGGGTCACCAAATACTGTGGTGGAATATTTTAACTAAGTAAGAGAGACAATGAGAGACAATGAGAACTAGTGTTTCATACCCATTTCTTTAAACTTGAGAAATACTGCACCAAACACCTTAGCTAGATGTAAAATTGCGTGACTGAAGAGCCATCCATACCAAGGGCAATAACTATAACGATGCATTATACTTAACTCTAAATGTTGGCAAGCATCCACATCCACACGAGCTTCCACATCGTTCTGCAGTAGGCCTACACCTGCTGTCAATCAACTGATCAACGCATCCTACTGCACGCTGTAGGCCTGTTAATATGGTGGTAACACAGACCGTTCAGTGCTTCAGGGTGTGTTCATGGTGATAGTGACAGCTGCAAATAATAGCCCACTTCAGTGTTTTCAAAAAGAATATAGAAACTCTTATTCAAATGTAGCCAATTCAACAACAAATGCTGTTCAGCCTGCATATCTTTTACATCATGCCATTGATTGCCTTGTTGCTCAAGGGGTTTGCAAGTGATTTCCATTTTCTAATGGCGGTCAATTCATTTGGATCGTCTTTTTCGCTGTGCTCGTCTTTCTGTCTGTCCTGTGCAACCATTAGCAATGCATCATTGCAGCAATGTTACCATCGCTGGCCAAAGTGATCACACCAACACACTCTCTCTCCTTAACTTTCCCCCAACAGTTCATTAGGCCTGCAGACTATTGTGCACGCCAACAGCTGAAAAACAGAGGCTAGAGATGTGTAAGCGAAGCAAGAAGCTAAATAAATATTAGCTAGATATTAGGTCATTCATTAGCTAAAGTAGGGCTACAAATATTTATCTGCCAAAGAGCATGAAAAAAAGGTCAGCAGATTATGAAATAGCAGATCTGTGTGTTCCTCCAGGCTAAGCTCTGCAGTCCCGGACACACAGACCTCCAGTATTGATTTGGCTATGCATTTAGACAATAAATTGATTCTAGCAACAACACAATTCAACGAGGAATGTATTATTAGTCATCAAGTGAGCACATAATTATTGGGGCTGTAAATTGCAGTGACATAGGCTAATTTGAATGCTTCATGCCGAAACAACTGCACACAGCCAAGGCCTGATTTTGCAACCATTTGGATCAGTTATGGGTCTGTTCTCTAAAGTTTACAAGGTCCAGAAAGGTACATTAGCAGGCTACTCATATGGTGTATTTTGATCACACCATCGTGCTCTCTCTCTCTCTCTCTCCTTTCAAACTGCCCAATTTTACATTCAGTAAGCTGAAATCTCTCCTCAATAGGTTAATAGTAGTATTACAAAATTCTCAAATTAAAGTGTAATAAGTCTAGCTTTTCCTGGGACTCCAAGAGCTAAGAGGAATAGCTGTAGCTGAGAGGCAGCGGATCTAGACGGTAGTTCTCGTTATCGTTGCAGTTATCATTGTATTGTGTACGCATGCTCCTGTTCACTTGAATTCGAACCCCCTTTTTTATCGTTTTAGTTATCGTCCTTGGTGGGGAAGGCCCTTAAAACTTCTTATAGCTGCAGGGACAGTATTGAGTAGCTTGGATGAAATTGAGTAGCTTGGATGTGCCCAGAGGTGCCCAGAGTAAACTACCTGCTCCTCAGTCCCAGTTGCTAATATATGAATATTATTATTAGTATTGGATAGAAAACACTCTAAAACTGTTTGAATGATGTCTGTGAGTATAACAGAACTCCTATGGCAGGCAAAAACCTGAGACAAAAATCCAACTAGGAAGTGAGAAATCTGAGGTTTGTAGGTTTTCAACTCATCGCCTATCGAATACAAAGTGGGATATGGGTCAGTTTGCACTTCCTATGGCTTCCACTAAGATGTCAACAGTCGTTAGAACCTTGTCTGATTCTTCTACTGTGAAGTGGGGCTAGAGGAGAGAGGAATGAGTAAGGTCTGCCATGAGCTCATGCGTGTTCACATGAGAGGGAGCTCTTTTCCATCGCACTTCTGAAGATGGAATTCTCCGGTTGGAATATTATTGAAGATTTATGTTAAAAACATCCTAAAGATTGATTCAATACATCGTTTGACATGTTTCTACTGACTGTTACGGAACTTTTTGACATTTCGTCTGCTTTTGGTGAACGCGCTTCGTGACTTTGGTCTTGTTTACCAAACACGCTAACAAAAGTAGCTATTTGGACATAAATGATGGACATTACCGAACAAAACAATATTATATATTATTATTATATATTATATATTATAAAACAAACATTTCTTGTGGAAGTGGGAGTCCTGAGAGTGCATTCCGATGAAGATTTATGACTTTTGTTGACGCCACAATTTGGAGGGTAACTGTATGGCTTCCTTTTGTGGCTGAACGCTGTTCTCAGATTATTGAATATTGTGCTTTTGCCGTAAAGCTTTTTTGAAATCTGACACAGCGGTTGCATTAAGACCAAGTTTAACTTTAATTCTATGTAAAAACGTGTCTTTCATCAAAGTTTATGATGAGTATTTCTGTTATTTGATGTGGCTCTCTGCAATTTCTCCAGATATTTTGGAGACATTTCTGAACATGGCACAATGTATACTGAGGTTCTTGGATATAAATATGAACTTTATCGAACAAAACATATATGTATTGTGTAACATGAAGTCCTATGAGTGTCATCTGATGAAGTTCATCAAAGGTTAGTGATTAATGTTATCTCTATTTCTGCTTTTTGTGATTCCTGTCTTTGGCTGGAAAAATGTTTTTCTGTGATTTTGTGGTGACCTAACATAATCGTTTGTGGTGCTTTCACTGTAACGCCTTTTTAGAATCGGACACTGGTGGGATTAACAAGAAGTGTACCTTTAAAATGGTGTGAATTAATTGTATGCTTGAGGAATTTTAACTATGACATTTCTGTTGTTTGAATTTGACACCCTGCACTTTCACTGGCTGTTGTCATATCGATCCAGTTAACGGGATTGCAGCCATAAGAAGGTTTACGACCTCCTCTGCAAAAATGTCTAAATAAATGGTAGATTTCTGGATTTATCTTAGATGAATTCAGACTATTTTAAAGACATGGCTATTTTGAGAAATTGGCCATGTTGTTGCTATGGTGACT
>NC_068450.1:35781239-35788739 GCF_023373465.1 Oncorhynchus keta
CCCATCCACCTTCCCCATCTTCATGTTAATAGAGATCAGAGAGAGATGCCCCCCATCCACCCTCCCCATCTTCATGTTAATAGAGATCAGAGATCAGATAAAGACGCCCCCCATCCCCCCTCCCCATCTTCATGTTAATAGAGATTTACATTTACATTTAAGTCATTTAGCAGACGCTCTTATCCAGAGATCAGAGAGAGATGCCCCTCATCCACACTCCCCATCTTCATGTTAATATAAATTAGAGAGAGATTCCCCTCATCCCCCACTCTCCATCTTCATGTTAATAGAGATCAGAGAGAGATGCCCCCCATCCATCCACCCTCCTCATCTTCATGTTAATAGAGATTAGAGAGAGATGCCCCCCATCCACCCTCCCCATCTTCATGTTAATAGAGATTAGAGACTCCCCCAATCCACCCTCCCCATCTTTATGTTAATAGAGATCAGAGAGAGATGCCACCCATCCACCCTCCTCATCTTCATGTTAATAGAGATTAAAGAGAGATGCCCCTCATCCCCCCTCCCCATCTTCATGTTAATAGAGATCAGAGAGAGATGCCCCCCATCCCCCCTCCCCATCTTCATGCTAATAGAGATCAGGGATCAGATAGAGATGCCCCCCATCCACCTTCCCCATCTTCATGTTAATAGAGATCAGAGAGAGATGCCCCCCATCCACCCTCCCCATCTTCATGTTAATAGAGATCAGAGATCAGATAGAGACGCACCCCATCCCCCCTCCCCATCTTCATGTTAATAGAGATCAGAGAGAGATGCCCCTCATCCACCCTCCCCATCTTCATGTTAATAGAGATTAGAGACTCCCCCAATCCACCCTCCCCATCTTCATGTTAATAGAGATCAGAGAGAGACGCCCCCCATCCCCCCTCCCCATCTTCATGTTAATAGAGATCAGAGAGAGACGCCTCCCATCCACCCTCCCCATCTACATGTTAATAGAGATCAGAGAGAGACGCCCCCCATCCACCCTCCCCATCTTCATGTTAATAGAGATCAGAGAGAGACGCCCCCCATCCCCCCTCCCCATCTTCATGTTAATAGAGATCAGAGAGAGGGAGAGATGCCCCAACATACGCTCCCCATCTTCACGTAACACTCACCAGGAAAGAGAAATGAACAGCGACTCATCCCCTTATCACATCTCTTCCAGTCCCCCCCTATACCCAACTCAAACTAACCACCTCCACATCCAAACATCCTAACCCCTCCACCCTCCACCCCCATGTTTATCAGGCTGTAGAATATGCCTGGCATAGAGCAGGGACTTCAAACAGATCTCTCCTTGGAGCCCTCTCTTCCTCCCTTCTCTCTCTTCCTCCCTTCTCTCTCTTCCGCTGAGTGAGGGATGGGTGACAGCCTTTGTACTTTAATTAATGTGGGGTTGCGGCATGCATGCACGTAAGTGCACTCGTGCGCGCACGCACACACACACACACACACACACACACACACACACACACACACACACACACACACACACACACACACACACACACACACACACACACACACACACACACACACACACACACCATCTCGTTTCACGCTGTTTTTGGATGTCTTCACCGTTGTTGGTTTTAAACATGTGCAGTGTCAGCGTTCATAGACATATATCCTTTTGGCAGTCTTAAGATAATCTCCTTGACAACCGTCAGGTCCAATATAAGCCCCTTTTATCAAATGGAAAACTGGCATTGATGCGACCTGATGGTTAACTTATAGTAGACTGGTTTGTTGCATGCCAAGAGATGCAAATTAGCCTTAACACATGACACTGATTGTCTGTTAATAGGCGGTGAGGTAGCTAATATACCTGCAGACTATCAAAACTAAGTCCCCTGTCAGAAGGCTCTAATCAGAGAAGTGTTGTGATGCTTGGCTCGTTGTAAGGGATCTCGTCCTCCTCTTCTGAGGAGGAGTAGCGAGAAGGATCGGAGGACCAATGTGCAGCGTGGTAAGTGTCCATAATGTTTTTTAATAAAGACAATAGAACACTCGAACAAAACAACAAGAGATGACGTGAATATACAGAACCGAAAACAGTACCGTGTGGACCAAACACTCACACGGAAAACAAACACCCACAAACCCAAAAGTGAAACCCAGGCTACCTATGTATGATTCTCAATCAGGGACAACAATTGACAGCTGCTTCTGATTGAGAACCATACTAGGCCGAACTCAAAAACCAACATAGAAAAACCAACATAGACTGCCCACCCAACTCACGCCCTGACCATACCAAAACAAAGATATAATAACAGAACCAAGGTCAGAACGTGACACTTGTAGCTACCTGGCTAGTCTCAAAAGAATCGTAGAAGCTTTTTTGGTAGAAATGTTCTGGAATGCTTGTAAAGTCGAACTGTATAGTGACATCGGATGTCTGATGTCTATCAAAAACTCAGCATAGTATGAGCAGGGAGACTTCTTCTTCAACGTGGTTTAATATTCTCTACATACACAGTAGGAGTGTATTGGAGTAGAGGAATAGAGGAGGAGAGGGTGAGAGATGAAGAGGGGGAGCAGAGGAGAGAAGGAGAGGGGGATGGAGGGAAATGTCAGAGGGAGAGATTTATGCATTCCACCAGTTTAACTTGTAAGCCAATCCATCCATCCCTCTTCTCTCCTCTGGGTGCTAGCCTGCTGCATGGCTGAAAGCCCCTAACACAAACACATACACTCCCACAGGAGTTCACACTCATCTACTCAAATGTCAATGCTGTGTATGTGTGACTGTGTGTGTGTCTATATCCACTATAGATAGCTTCCAATAATCTGCAAGCCTGATTGTCTCTCTGGAGATTTTTTAAAACAATCTATTTGTTAAATATTTACCCAATCCAAAATCACATAGTGTAAAACAATGGCCCCTCTAAGTGGTGTAATGAGAGAGAGAGAGAGAGAGAGAGAGAGAGAGAGAACTGAGCTGCACTTCCTAACCTCCTGCCCAATGTATGACCATATTAGAGAGACATATTTCCCCCAGATCACACAGATCCACAAAGAATTCGAAAACATATCCAATTTTGAAAAACTCCCATACCTACTGGGTGAAATTCCACAGTGTGCCATCACAGCAGCAAGATTTGTGACCTGTTGCCACGAGAAAAGGGCAACCAGTGAAGAACAAACACCATTGTAAATACAACCCATATTTATGCTTATTTATTTTATCTTGTGTCCTTTAATTATTTGTACATTGTGTATGTATATATATATATATATATATATATAATATGACATTTGTAATGTCTTTACTGTTTTGAAACTGTTGTATGTGTAATGTTTACTGTTAATTTTTGTTGTTTTTCACTTTATATATTCACTTTGTATGTTGTCTACCTCACTTGCTTTGGCAATGTTAACACATGTTTCCCATGCCAATAAAGCCCTTGAATTGAATTGAATTGAATTGAGAGAGAGAGAGACAGACAGACAGACAGACAGACAGACAGACAGACAGACAGACAGACAGACAGACAGACAGACAGACAGACAGAGAGACAGACAGACAGACAGACAGACAGACAGACAGACAGACAGACAGACGGACAAAGACAGAGACAGAGAGACAGAGATAGAAACAAAGACAGAGAGACAGACAGAAAGAGAGAGAGAGAGAGAGAGAGAGAGAGAGAGAGAGAGAGAGAGAGAGAGAGGGACGGACGGACGGACGGACAGACGGATAGAGAGAGAGACAGACAGACAGACAGACAGACAGACAGACAGACAGACAGACAGACAGACAGAGGCAGAGACAGTGACAGAGAGCGACAGAGATAGAAACAAGGACAGAGAGACAGACAGAAAGAGAGAGACAGAGACAGAGAGAGAGAGAGACAGAGAGAAATTCCACAGTGTGCCATCACAGCAGCAAGATTTGTGACCTGTTGCCACGAGAAAAGGGCAACCAGTGAAGAACACACACCATTGTAAATACAACCCATATTTATGCTTATTTATTTTATATTGTGTCCTTTAACCATTTGTACATTGTTAAAACACTGTATATATATATAATATGACATTTGTAATGTCTTTATTGTTTTGAAACTTCTGTATGTGTAATGTTTACTGTTAATTTGTATTGTTTATTTCACTTTATAAATTCACTTTATATATTATCAACCTCACTTGCTTTGGCAATGTTAACACATGTTTCCCATGCCAATAAAGCCCTTGAATTGAATTGAATTGAATTGAGAGAAAGAGACAGAGAGAGAGAGAGGGAGAGACAGAGAGAGACAGAGATAGACAGAGAGAGACAGAGAGAGAAAGAAACAGAGAGAGACAGAGAGAGAGAGGAGAGGCAGAGAGAGAAAGAAACAGAGAGAGACAGAGAGAGAAAGAAACAGAGAGAGACAGAGAGAGAGAGAGAGAGAGGGGAGAGAGAGAGAGAGAGAGAGAGAGAGAGAGAGAGAGAGAGAGAGAGAGAGAGAGAGAGAGAAAAAGAGACAGAGAGAGACAGAGAGAGAGAGAGAGAAACAGAGACAGACAGAGACAAAGAGGAGACAGAGGCAGAGAGAGACAGGAACATTCTACATTTGGCTAGAAATTCAAAAGGAAATTATCCTAACAGAGAATAATGTCCTCCTGTGTGCTACCTATATCCATTTACATTACATTTACATTACATTTAAGTCATTTAGCAGACGCTCTTATCCAGAGCGACTTACAAATTGGTGCATTCACCTTATGACATCCAGTGGAACAGTCACTTTACAATAGTGCATCTAAATCTTAAAAGGGGGGTGAGAAGGATTACTTATCCTATCCTAGGTATTCCTTAAAGAGGTGGGGTTTCAGGTGTCTCCGGAAGGTGGTTATTGACTCCGCTGTCCTGGCGTCGTGAGGGAGTTTGTTCCACCATTGGGGGGCCAGAGCAGCGAACAGTTTTGACTGGGCTGAGCGGGAACTGTACTTCCTCAGTGGTAGGGAGGCGAGCAGGCCAGAGGTGGATGAACGCAGTGCCCTTGTTTGGGTGTAGGGCCTGATCAGAGCCTGGAGGTACTGAGGTGCCGTTCCCCTCACAGCTCCGTAGGCAAGCACCATGGTCCTGTAGCGGATGCGAGCTTCAACTGGAAGCCAGTGGAGGGAGCGGAGGAGCGGGGTGACGTGGGAGAACTTGGGAAGGTTGAACACCAGACGGGCTGCGGCGTTCTGGATGAGTTGTAGGGGTTTAATGGCACAGGCAGGGAGCCCAGCCAACAGCGAGTTGCAGTAATCCAGACGGGAGATGACAAGTGCCTGGATTAGGACCTGCCCCGCTTCCTGTGTGAGGCAGGGTCGTACTCTGCGGATGTTGTAGAGCATGAACCTACAGGAACGGGCCACCGCCTTGATGTTAGTTGAGAACGACAGGGTGTTGTCCAGGATCACGCCAAGGTTCTTAGCGCTCTGGGAGGAGGACACAATGGAGTTGTCAACCGTGATGGCGAGATCATGGAACGGGCAGTCCTTCCCCGGGAGGAAGAGCAGCTCCGTCTTGCCGAGGTTCAGCTTGAGGTGGTGATCCGTCATCCACACTGATATGTCTGCCAGACATGCAGAGATGCGATTCGCCACCTGGTCATCAGAAGGGGAAAGGAGAAGATTAATTGTGTGTCGTCTGCATAGCAATGATAGGAGAGACCATGTGAGGTTATGACAGAGCCAAGTGACTTGGTGTATAGCGAGAATAGGAGAGGGCCTAGAACAGAGCCCTGGGGGACACCAGTGGTGAGAGCGCGTGGTGAGGAGACAGATTCTCGCCACGCCACCTGGTAGGAGCGACCTGTCAGGTAGGACGCAATCCAAGCGTGGGCCGCGCCGGAGATGCCCAACTCGGAGAGGGTGGAGAGGAGGATCTGATGGTTCACAGTATCGAAGGCAGCCAATAGGTCTAGAAGGATGAGAGCAGAGGAGAGAGAGTTAGCTTTAGCGGTGCGGAGCGCCTCCGTGATACAGAGAAGAGCAGTCTCAGTTGAATGACTAGTCTTGAAACCTGACTGATTTGGATCAAGAAGGTCATTCTGAGAGAGATAGCGGGAGAGCTGGCCGAGGACGGCACGTTCAAGAGTTTTGGAGAGAAAAGAAAGAAGGGATACTGGTCTGTAGTTGTTGACATCGGAGGGATCGAGTGTAGGTTTTTTCAGAAGGGGTGCAACTCTCGCTCTCTTGAAGACGGAAGGGACGTAGCCAGCGGTCAGGGAAGAGTTGATGAGCGAGGTGAGGTAAGGGAGAAGGTCTCCGGAAATGGTCTTAATCTGCTCCTTGAATCTATCCCCCCACTAGAATCCCCATACTTTAATGAAGACAGCTTCTCCATCCTGGAGGGGGAAATCAATCATTTCCAGGCCCAGGGACATGTACTAGTCTGTGGCGACCTAAATGCCAGAACCGGACAAGAACCTGACACCCTCAGCACACAGGGGGACAAACACCTGCCTGGAGGTGACAGCATTCCCTCCCACATATGCCCCCCTAGGCACAACTATGACAACACAACCAACAAAAACGGGTCACAACTCCTGCAGCTCTGTCGCACGCTGGGTATGTACATAGTCAATGGTAGGCTTCGAGGGGACTCCTATGGTAGGTACACCTATAGCTCATCTCTTGGCAGTAGTACTGTAGACTACTTTATCACTGACCTCAACCCAGAGTCTCTCAGAGCGTTCACAGTCAGCCCACTGACACCCCTATCAGACCACAGCAAAATCACAGTCTACTTAAACAGAGCAATACTCAATCATGAGGCATCAAAGCCAAAGGAACTGAGTAACATTAAGAAATGCTATAGATGGAAGGAATGCATTTTGGAAACATACCAAAAAACAATTAGGCAACAATAAATTCAATCCCTTTTAGACAATTTCCTGGGTAAAACGTTCCACTGTAATAGTGAAGGTGTAAACTTGGCAGTAGAAAATCTTAACAGTATATTTGACCTCTCAGCTTCCCTATCAAATCTAAAAATCTCAAATAGAAAACCGAAGAAAATGAACAATAATGACAAATGGTTTGATGAAGAATGCAAAAATCTAAGAATGAAATTGAGAAACCTGTCCAACCAAAAACATAGAGACCCGGAAAACCTGAGTCTACGCCTTCACTATGGTGAATCACTAAAACAATACAGAAATACACTACGGAAAAAGAAGGAACAGCATGTCAGAAATCAGCTCAATGTAATTGAAGAATCCATAGACTCTAACCACTTCTGGGAAAATTAGAAAACACTAAACAAACAAGAACACGAAGAATTATCTATCGAAAATGGAGATGTATGGGTAAACCACTTCTCCAATCTTTTTGGCTCTATAACAAAGAATAAAGAGCAAAAACATATACATGATCAAATACAGATCTTAGAATCAACTATTAAAGACTACCAGAACCCACTGGATTCTCCAATTACTTTGAATGAGTTACAGGACAAAATAAAAACCCTCCAACCCAAAAAGGCCTGTGGTGTTGATGGTATCCTCAATG